>NC_141924.1:25509282-25660797 GCF_057802395.1 Ceratotherium simum simum
CAGATCCCAGGTGTGAACCTAGACCACTCATCAAGCCATGCTGTGGCGGCGACCCACATACAAAATAGAGGAAGATGAGCATGGATGCTAGCTCAGGGTCACTCTTCCTCAAGCAAAAAGAGGAAGATTGACAATAGATGTTGGCTCAGGGCCAATCTTCCTCACCAAGAAAAAAAAAAAGACACCATGCCATTAAGTGAATTTAAAAAAAGCAACACAGTGGGAGAAGATATTTGGAAAACTGAGTTTCTCCTAACTATGGAAGGACTTCCAAGGCATTCCTTAACTGTCTCTATAGTTATAGTCTAATAGTTCTGTTATCTGAGTAGCTGATAAGGAAAAATTAGTCATGGAATAGCCTCCTCTCCTCTTCATTTTCTCCCTCATTTTACAGAAGGAAATTTTGTGTTCTTTCATCAATTCTTTTCCCTATCTACTCTAACAAATAATTTTCACATCTTTAATACTCAAAAATAAGAGAAATATTGAGCATAATGTTAAGTAGTTCTGGGTCATTTCTATTGCTTACACCACCAGCACTTAGCCCTGTGGTTTTCCAACTATGACACACTTCTCTTCTATGAACTCTTCAAAGAGAATGAAATTTAGATCAAACATAACTCTGTTTTTGCCAAACACTTGAGCTAATCAAAAGATCCAGCCATATCTAGCAGATTAAGCACTTAAGCTGTGTTGGTCCTGTGAAAGAACAGAAGAGTATACCCTCAAAGTGATTTAAAAGAGAAAAAAAAGCATCACCTTGCAATTTCATCAGAAAGCTCCATCCATGTAGTCAGCAGTTCTGTCTTAACAGGGTGACCAAGTAATTAAAGGGTGAACAAACTAACTACATTAACTGTAGCAAGCTCAATTTTATGAAACATGATCTTAAATACTTCACTTTTACCTCCAGTAAAGGTAAATACATGGGTAGTTAAAAAAATTAATATCATTGTAATTTTGGCTTGTAACTCCATTTTTTATTTTCTACATGATTTAAAAGATAAATAGGGGCCGGCCCAGTGGCGCAAGCGGTTAAGCGTGTGCGCTCCACTGTGGCGGCCCGGGGTTCACTGGTTCGGATCCCGGGCGCGCACTGATGCATTGTTTGTCAAGCCATGCTGTGGGAGGCGTCCCATATGAAGTAGAGGAAGATGGGCATGGATGTTAGCCCAGGGCCAGTCTTCCTCAGCACAAAGAGGAGGATTGGCAGACTTTAGCTCAGGGCCAATCTTCCTCACACACACACAAAAAAAGATAAATACATAAGAATTATTAATCTATGTTATTGGGCACACAATGTGTAAAGATGTAATTTGTGAGTTTTTGTATACTATTAAAGTTAAGTTGGTGTACATTCAAATACTTTAGGTGTTAAATGCAATCCCCATTGTAACCACAAAGAAAATATCCATAGAAAACATACAAAAGGAAATAAGAAGGGACTCAAAGTGTGTCACTACAGGGCCGGCCCCATGGCTTAGCGGTTAAGTGTGCACGCTCCACTACTGGCGGCCCGGGTTTGGATCCCGAGCGTGCAGCGACACACAGCTTCTCCAGCCATGCTGAGGTCGTGTCCCACATACAGCAACTAGAAAGATGTGCAACTATGACATACAGCTATCTACTGGGGCTTTGGGGGGGAAAAAAAGGAGGAGGATTGGCAATAGATGTTAGCTCAGATCCGGTCTTCCTCAGCAAAAAGAGGAGGATTAGCTCTGCTGTTATCTCAGGGCTGATCTTCCTCACCAAAAAAAAAAAAAAAAAGTGTGTCACTACAAAAAAAAAATAACTAAACACAAAAGACAGTAATGGAGGAAATGACAAACAAAAAGACTATAAGGCACATAGAAAACAAACAGCAAAATAGCAGAAGTCCCTCCTTATCAATAACTAGCTTAAATGTAAATAGATTAAACTCTCCAAGCAAAAGGCAGAGATTAGCAGAATGGTTAAAAGAACATGATCCACCTATGCCCCCACGACAAGAGACTCACTTTAGATCCAAAGACACAAACAGATTGAAAGTGAATGGATGGAAAAAGTTATTCCTTTCAAATAGCAACTAAATACTTCACTTTTAAATCCTTCAAATATGCTGCCAAAAATTCTAGTATTTAGACTATGTTGTGATTATCACTGATGAGTTCTGTGTGCATCTAATACTGCCTATGATCCTAAATCATCATCCCATTACAGAGCTAAATACAATTCTTACATTAGACTTTTTGGATTCTTGTAGCATGGGTTCCATCCTATGCTCACCACCGTCTATAGACATCTCCACTTCCAGCACTGGCCCAAGCATAATAAATGCCAGTGGATACATCAGCTGGAAGATTATCTACTACTTGTTCAGGAAAAGTTAGCCAAACAACAGAAGTAAATATTCTCAGTGTTAAGAGTTTCATATTAAATATTTATAAAAATTGCATGCAGGGCTAGTTTAAGTCATTACACTCACAAGATTCCCAGGACCTTGCCATTGATTATCAAAATCCCATCATTCCATATTCCGCCTAGGATTTCTTTCTCGTCTTCATGTGCCTCTTCAAGGCACCAGATTATAGTTAAGTGTATAAAGCTCTCCAAAAAAACATACACGCTGGAGGTAGGTGAAGAAAACAAAACAGGGACGTGAACAACTGGGTTTTTAGACCTGGTCTTAAGGAGATTCAGAATCTTTGGAAAAGATTCTTATTTTCGAAATACACATGCCTAGGCCCCAAGCTCAAAGACTCGGGGCAGCCCCAGTATGTATTTTTAAGGATGAATTATGTATACTGTTAGGTTCTGATTACTAAAACTAATGTAGACGGACCAAAAAAGATACGTGGTTTTCCTTCAACCGCTAACAACAGATTTAGCCAGCTGGCCCACGTTACTTTTTTACTGGGCAAGAGACGTGCCATGCTTGGCAGGTCTATCGTGGCGGGATAAGGCGGCGGGAAAGGGGGATCCGGGAACTCAGCTCCAGCTCCTGCCCTCACCACCCCTCCAGCCCGTCCCTGTACCCGGGAGGGGAGCCACGGGCAAGGACGAGCTCCCTCCGCCCGACCACAGGGCCTCCGCCTCAACCAAGCGGGAGCCGGGCGGCGGAAGAGGTGGCACCTCCGCCCGCAGCCCCACGACCCGGCCTCAGCTGGCCGGCTGACGTCCCCGCTCCCACGTGACCCGGCCCTGGGTGGGTGGGCTCCGCGCCCCCCGCGCTCCCCTGCGGGGATGCCCAGCTGCCGGGGGCGCGCCCGAAGCCCCGCCCCACGTGGCCGGGGAAGAAGCACCATAGGCGCCTCTCGACGCTGAGCGCTCAGAGCGCCGGCGGGGGCGGGGGGTGCGTCCCGCGGAGTCGCCGTCGAGGCGGTGCCGGGACCCCGGACCAGCCGGGGACACGGGCGGGAGGTCGGTCGGGTGCACAACAGGCCGGGCGGCGCCAACGACAGGCCAGGCGAGACCCTCCCGCCGCTGACCCAACAGAAGCTGCGGGCGATTCAGAGGCTGCCTCTCTGCCAGAAGCCTGGCCACGCGCAAGTGCGGGTGTGGGCGGGGAGCTTGGCCGGGCAGCCGGCGTGCTTGTATCTGTTTCGTTTGCTTTTGTTGTCTTAATTGCATGGGTAGTACTTCCAGGGTAAGAAGGGACAGCCTTGCCTTGTTCCTGATTTTAGTAGGAAAACGTCTCATTTGTCACCATTAGTATGATGTTAGCGGTAGGTTTTTTGTAGATGTTCTTTATGCAGTTGAGGAAGTTCCTCTCTGTTCCTAGTGTGCTGCGAGTTTTTCTCGTGCATGGGTATTGAATTCTGTCCGTGCTTTTTCTGCATCTATTGATACAATCATTTGATTTTTCTTAGCCTGTTGATGTAATGGATTCCATAAATTGATTTTCCAATGTGGAACCAGCTTTGCATACCTGGGATAAATCCCACTTAGTCATGGTGTATAATTATTTTTATAGTTGGGTTCAATATGCTAATATTTTGTTGAAGATTTTTTAAATCCATGTTCATGAGAGATATTGGTTTGTAGTTTTCTTTTCTTGTAATGTCTTTGTCTGGTTTTGCATTAGGGTAACATTGGCCTCGTAGAATGAGTTAGGAAGTGTTCCCTCTGCTTCTACCTTATGAAGGAGATTTTAGGGAATTGGTATAATTTCTTCCTTAAATGTTTGGTGGAGTTCACCAATGAACCCATCTGGGCCTGGTGCTTTCTGTTTTGGAAAGTTATTAATTATTGATTCAATTTCTTTAATAGAAACAGGCCTATTTAGATAGTTTATTCTTGTGTGAGTTTGGGCAGACTGTATCTTTCGAGGAATTGGTCCATTTCATCTAAGTCATCAAATTTGTGGGCATAGAATTGTTCAGAATATCCTTTACTATCCTTTTAATGTCCATGGATCTATAGTGTTTCCCGTCTGTCATGTCATTTTTTTTTTTTTAATTTTTATTTATTTATTTATTTATTTTCCCCCAAAGCACCAGTAGATAGTTGTATGTCATAGTTGCACAGCCTTCTAGTTGCTGTATGTGGGACGCGGCCTCAGCATGGCTGGAGAAGCGGTGCATCGGTGCACGCTCGGGATCAGAACCCGGGCCGCCAGCAGCGGAGCGCGTGCACTTAACCGCTACAGCGGAGCGCGTGCACTTAACCGCTAAGCCGTGGGGCCGGCTCTCGTCTGTCATTTCTGATGTTAGTAATTTGTGTGCTCTCTCTTTTTTTTCTTAGGAAAAAAGAAACTACATGCTCATCTCTAAACTTTACATGATGTAAAGAACCTTGGCATTAAAGTTTTTTTTGTTGTTGTTGTAAAATATGTTTTCATTTTTAAAATCAGAAAGGCAGCACTTCTCACATTTCCTACCCCGAGGAAGGGGACATGAAATTTTGAAAAAGACCGCACTCAGGCGCCCAGCCCTTATGAAGTTGAGAGAACTAAGAACCTGGGGGAACCTGAGGAAGCACACAGACACTGGCTCTCTGCCTAGGCCACCGTATATAAGGTATATATTAGGGTCCTCTGATCACAAGGAGATATTGTCTACTCAATAGGCTTATGACAACTGAAACACTTATTTTCTCACCCTTGGCCCCTGTCGGTGGAGTACTCCTAACAACTTCCGGTTTGGTGCTGCATGATTGGAATCAATTTTTGTTCAAATGAACTCTTCAAATGTTTAATATGCCTCAGTGTATCTTTCAACAGTGTAATAAGGCAGGTAGTGGAAAGTGCCAAGAGGAAAATAAAGCAGGCTACGGAGGATTGGGGTGCTACTCTATACAGCCAGGGAAGGGTCCTCTGATAAGAGGACATCTGAGCAGAGATCCAAAAGCAATGAGGGACTAGGCACAGCAGAAATCTGATAGAAGAGGGTTGCATGTAGAGGCAACAAATGGAACGGTCCTGAAGAGGAGCTAGGCTTGGTGAGTTTGAAGAGCACAAGGAGTCCGGGGCCAGATGGCTGACCAAGGTGGAAAGAAGTTCGAGACAAGGAAAGAATCATGGGGATGGGAGGGAAGGAGTAGATCTTATGGGGCCCTGCAGGCATTGTAAATATTTTACCTTTTGCTCTGAATTGAATGAGAAGACACTGGAGAGTTTTGAGGCAGAGGAATAACATGTTCTGACATAATTTGAAAGGATCACTCTGGCTGCTGTGTAGAAAATAGACTTTAGAGGGGCAAATGTGGAAGTGAGGAGACCAATTAGGAGGCTGCTGCAGCAATCCAGCCAGAATTGATGGCGCATGAACCTGAGAGGTTATGATGGAGGTGGTAAGAAACAGTCAGCTGCTAGAAATGTTTGAAGGGGAAACTGGTAGGAATTTGGGAGAGGAGTCAAGGCTGATTTCAAGGTTCTGGGCCTGAGCAACTAGAAGGATGGGGTTGCCATTTACTGAAATGGAAAGACACCTAATTAGTGGTACAGTAGGAACTTGAACTCAGCTCCTATCTGCCCTTGTCTGATGGTGAGTCCATTCACCCGAGATCCCACAGGAGTAAATTGGTGCTGTTCTAGAATTAAAACCCAAAACATAAAAAACCTTCACAAGTACAGGATGGGTGAAGGTGACTTAGCAGCCACATGATTAAAGCTCTTAAAAGTTTTAATTGAGGTGAAGCCCAGCTCGATCCTCCATTGGATGGCCTGGTCGAAAATACATATGCAATCTCATATTGCCTTTCGAGAACAGTCTTTGACCACAGTAGGTTAAAGCATGAATCGTGACAACCAGGCCTAAAGGAGGACATTCAGTTCCCAGAGTAACACTTCTAAAACAAAGAAAAACAGACGAGAGAGAAAGTTCAGAAGGCAGCAGCCAGAACAGAATGGAATTCCAAGTCTGGAAGGTTGAGTGAGTGGTTTAGAGAAAGAGAAAGGTGAGACAGCAGAGCAAGGAAAATGTTCTGTGAAATGGAGGATAACTATGCTTATGTCACATGGCCTTTGATACGATTAAAGGTGATAATGTATGTAGAACCGCTTTGTCAACGAGCAAATGCTTTACGAGTGTTAAGCATCATTATTAAAATTGAATACTTGTCATGTAGAAGAGGTTTTTAATGTGTTCTGTGTGGCCCTAGGAAATAGAGATGGGAGTAAGAGCTAGGAGCATTTCTGTTTCAAGAAAAGGACTTTTCCACTGATGGGAGGGGCTGTTTTGGTCAATTGACTTCCTCAACTCTGGAGATGTTCAAAGGCTGACCAGCTGAAGACATGATAGGGATATTAAAGGAGAATTCTCCTATTAATGGTCTGTAAGTTTTGTGTTTTTTTTAAAGCAACTCTGAGGCTATAATAGTAGCTTAACATTTTCTTCTTGTTGCTTCTGTATCCGGTCTTTGGCCACATTCATCCCAGAAAAAGGAAATTCAACTCACCCAACTAATCAGTAAAGCCGCAGGTGGCCTTGCCGTAGGTGGCCTTACCACAGAGGTCCAGTTATGCCACTTAAACTAGTATCCTGATAGAACTCATTATAGAAGAGTTTAGAGAAATCTATTCTCTCCAGCTCATCAAAGGCTACAATCAAATAAAAGCCAAATAATAATCATATATATCACCAAACCATGGTACTGTGTTTAAACCAGTGGAACTTTTCTTTGAAAAAAGTGGAAACAATATAAATTATTATTAGATAACTGATAAACACCACAATGATGAAATGTTCTTGCTAGGGTAAAATAATTGAGATGATAATTAGGCATAATTAGCATTATTATGAGTCAATCATATTTCAGTGAAGAGAAAACATATTTGGCTAAAAGGATATAATTTTGTTGTTGGTACTTTTCAAACTCTTTCTGGTTCAACTAGGTCACTCATTGTATTTGCCAATCAATTATTTTAGAGATGACTGGAGATTTCCGTTTTAACAAAAGCCTATTTTAGCAAGCAGCAGAGCTTTTAAAAGCCCCTCTCCTTGATGCCTCCAAAATCTTTTCACTGGCTCTTGTCACTGTCTCTAATCCACATATCTCATATGACTATTGCCAGTGTCAGAGTCAAGCTACAACTTAAAATGGCAATAACAAGATGACAGTGTTGAGAAGAAAGGATTACTTTATTTTTTCTGTTTTATTAGATCACTCTTATATATTTGGCAGGGGAGGGGTTGAGGAGGAGAGAATATTTTATCATAGAAAACAATCATTTTCATTTTTCCACGTTTTCCATAATTTTTAAATTTGTATTTATTAATTAGGTCAATTCCTGTCTGCACTAAATCTTACTCGGGGGATTTTATTTTTTCCCACAGCTTTTTAAAAGAATTCTTAGGATCTTGGTAAAAAAAAAAGTGGGTAAAAAAAAATGTTTAAAAGTAAAGGAAGACAGGAGCCGGCCTGGTGGCGTAGCAGTTAAGTTCGCACATTCCTCTTTGGCGGCCTAGGGTTCACCGGTTCAGATCCTGGGAGCAGACCTGCTCACCACTCATCAAGCCATGCTGAGGCGGCCTCCCATACAGAAGAGCTACAACTCTACAACTATGATACACAACTATGTCCTGGGGCTTTGGGGAGAAAAAAAATAATAATAAAAAAATTAAAAATTAAAAAATTAAATTAAAAAAAGCACCTGTTCCTATTAAAAAAAACAAGTAAAGGAAGACAGATCAGTAATAAAAGAAGACATAGGAATACACTATTGGACAAGTTAGGCAACTGTGTAGTGGAGGAGAAAACAGTGAATTAGAATAAACAAGGAGACACATAAATCTGTGATTCTAGTTCCCAGGACATGGAAGGTTATGGTGGTAAAACCCATGTGGAGGCAGAGCTTGACGGGCTCCAACTGTGGAATAGAATACGGTTTTCTATACGGGAATGGGGGTGGTTCTTCAGAAGTATTCTCAAAATGTGCTTAAGAGAAAAAAGAAGGCCCTAGAAGGGAAGTTGCTAACAATGATCACGGTTATAAAGGTGACTAGGATATATATAAACATGATATAGCTGGTGGAACAACAATGATCCCAGGATTTCAATAATCAAAATGGAAAATTACATTTTTAGATCTCTTGGTATAATCTGATCTCTATCTATGATAAAGAAAATAAAAATTTCATATAAATAAAAAATCCTGGAACCAACCCTGATGGCCTAGTGGTTAAAGTTTGGCATGCTCTGCTTCGGTGGCCCGGGTTCAATTCCTGGGGGCGGAACCACACCACCCATCTGTCAGTTGCCATGCTGTGGTGGCAGCTCACAGAGAAGAACTAGAAGGACCTACAGCTAGAATATACAACTATGTGCTGCGGCTTTGGGGAGGGAAAAAAAAAAGGGAAAAAATCCTGAATACCTCTTTTGATAATCAGTACTTTCCATAGAAGCCTGCAAAGCCCAAAGTCCCTGTTAGATATAAATTCTAATGAACATAGACAATTCTCACAGTTTAAATGATACAAAGAAATACGGTAATAGTAGGCATTAAAAAATGAACTACAGGGTGCTTCAAGTTAGATAATAGCAGTTTCATAGCGCTTTACATCTCTCAATGCACTTATCAATAATTTATTAGGAAAATGTCAAAATGTCCTTGTCATGAAGGTACACAGGATAACAGTACTTGTTTTTAAAGACAGTTCACAAGAAGCTGCAAAATGATAGTCAGGTGTTTGAGGCATGTTTCCAACTCTTCCCTCTAGCCACCTACTTAAACATTATGGAACAGAAAGGAAGCAATAGCTAAAAATGAGTCCTTTGAAAATGCAGTCTTCCACAGTGAACTGTAGATGAGGCCTGCTCTTGTAATTGACATGTTTTATCAGTCCTGTAGCTAAGGACTCTAAGAAATATTTTGAAACTCTTATTTTGCCACCAAATCCCCTAGCTGATCACCATATTATCTCATTAGTTCAGTGAAGTTAATATTTCACCTCTGTCATCTCTTGTTTTTCCAGATGTCATCTTTTCACTTTAATGAAATACGAGCGTGTGGCTACAAAGTAATGTGAATGACTTAACAAGCACACCCAAATGTCTGTCTGAGAGAGTGATGTCTCCTTCAAGGAAATTGCAAAAATGTATGCACAGGCAGCAAAGTAGGATTAAATAAGAAGCCTGCCTCCCCATGTCTGAAGGACAGCATTCAAGTGGAAGTATAATTTGTGGTATAGATAGTTGAAAACATACTAGTTTTTACTTTTTGCTTTGCCTTGTATTTTTAATAATTAGTGTTATGACTGTTGTTACTAATTTTGGTGAGAAAAAAAGTGTTTCAGTTGCCATGAGCCTCTTGAGTAGAAAATACCTTCTTGTGATCAGAAGACTCTAATATATACCTTATACAAACTGTAATTATACTTCTTTGATATTCATCCCCCTATCCACCTATCCATCCATCCATCCATCCATCCATCCATCCATCCATCTTTTCATTGCTAACTATTATGTACCAGTCGCCATATTAGGTGCTGGTGGTGTATCAATAAATAAGACACGAGCTCTACCCTCAAGAAATTTATAATCTAATGGTGGTGTCCGGTTCAAGGTGTAATTCATCAACATTTGTGCAAATATGGTATCACAAGAAACAAAGCCAAGTCTATTTGTGTTATATTTGTGTTAGTTGATAAATCATTGAACTTAATATTAAAGGGAACCAAAAGATATGATCTGTTTACTCTAAGCCATTTCTGAGTTCCCTTCTAGCTCTGTGAGTATTCGCACCTTCTAATACGTCATGGTACTGAATGTGTATGGAATAGAATACAGTTTAAGTTCCTGCCCAAAACAGTAATGGAGATGCTGTAAGAGCAGAAAGAATCAAAATAAAAGTGGAATAAAATACTACAAAGGTTCAAGGGAAAGACCACAGTTAATTGCTGAAGTCCCAAAAGCCTTCTTAGAGAAAGGAGCATCCTACTGTTGATTCTACATATTTTAGAAGAGTTAATTGCAGTTAGAGATTTGATGTTTAACTTAAAAAACAAAAAAAAACAATGAAGAATTAATTAGATTAAAGAACTCTCATTTCCTAGACCAATGCCTATATTTTCTTACAACATCAAACAGAAAAAGAAGAAACTCCACACTTGACCTATTTTCATTATAATCTGTATTCATGGAGCTGTGTTGACTATTGGTGCCTACAGCAGACTAACATCACTGAAGTACTTAGGAGTCTACAATTTTAAGGGAAGAATAATAAATTCACCCACAAAAATAGCGCAAAAATTATGAGTCAAGATTAAGTGCATATCAGGGTAGCATGGCAAACAACTACATAAGCGAATTGGAGATTAGAATAATTACTTATTTTTATAGAGGTAAAATGTATTTCTGTATCCAGTGAATATCAATAATCTTCAAACTGTCTGCCGTGTACCAGACGCTCTGCTAGGCAATGGGGATATAAAAATTAATAAAACCATCTCTAATCTCCAGAAATTCACAGCCCATAGAGACAATAATATAAATAAAAAGTAATATCGTAGTGTGGTAAACTACAATAATGGAATTTCCAACATTATTTTAACATAAAAAGATCATGAAATCTGGAACCAAACTGTGTTTGAATCCCAGATCTGCCATTTGCCACATATCCAACTTTGTCCCTCAGTTTCCTTGTCTGTATAATGGGGATGATAACAGTACTTGATAAGGTTGTTGTGAGATGAAATGAGGTCATTTATGTAGAGCACTTTAGGATAGCACCTGGCCCATACTAAGCACCATATGAGCATTAACTATTATCGTTATTGTTATGATTGTTAGTATAACACTCATAATCTTAGTAGAGCATCTGAGTATAAACTGAATGAGGAAGGTGGAAAGTTCCAGACTTTCAACACCTGTGCCTTTTCCCAGTAAAACAAATTAAACATGTTCGTACATAAAGGTGCACTGTTAGCTCCATAAGTACACATGTCATTTTTACAAAGAAATGTTTGGTTTTTACAATCATTAAATCAATAGCATATGCAGGGAAAATAAATATTTTAAATCTAGAGTATGAATAATTCATGTCTGAATATGGATAAGCTTATACAGAAACCAAAGCATAATTTAAAATTAAATTTTGCTTCTTTACTAAAAAAAAAGAAAAAAAATCAACCCAAATATGTGTATAGATTAGCTAACATAAGGTAAGTTTCAAGTGGTTGCCAGTTCTGGCATAACAACTTTCTATATAGGTTTACAACCTAGTTTTCTAACTATTTTGAGCTATCAAGATAAGAAATGTTGGTGCCTGGGTCTTAGATCAGTTAGTGTGGCAGATTGCTATTATTGGCCCCAATTTTCCACCCTTCCCTCTTTCCCTGCCCTTTACCATGTGACTTTCCACTTCCTCCCCAAAGAGGCCAAGTCTGTTTTCTCACCTCTTGACTTGGGGTTTGGCCATGTGATGCCTTTGGCCAATGGAATGAGGCAGAAATGATGCAGTAACCAGCTTGGGCCTCAAGAGGCCATGCATGTTTCTGCTCATCATCTTGTGCCTCTATCATACCATGAAAAAATTATGCCTATGCTAGCCTTCTGGTGCCAAGGGAATGAGAGATATGTGGGACGAAGCTGCCCCAGGTGAGCTGACTCAACCCAGCTCAGACTCAAGCACAGCCCCAGTTTTTCCTCAGAAGAATGAAGAAGCTAGCCAACCTGACCAAGCCCAGGAGATATCAGCAGAGCAGCCCAGCAAAGCCGAGCCTGGATCAGCTGACCCCAACCAACCCACAAGCAGTTGTGCTATTTTAATAAATTTTTAAATTTATTTTTAATAAGCTATTGAATTTTGGGGTGTTTTGTTGTGCAGCAAAAGCTGACTCCTATAGTTAGAATGTTTTCCATTTTAAGTAACATAAAATCTGACCCTCACTGGCTTAAGTATTCAAAAAATATATTGTTGCATCGAACTGAAAAGGCCAGTGGTAGTTCTGCTGTGAGTAATGGTTTGACCCAGAGGTTCAGCATGTCTTTTGAAAATCTCTGCAAATTCCTCTGCAGTCTCTGGCCTCTGAACTCTTCCATGTGTCAGCTTTGTCCTCAGACAAAGCCACCCTCTTGGTGCGAAAACCGCTGCTGAAGTTCTGGGCCTGCTGTCTGCATACTTCATCTTGCATATTTCATCTTGAAAAAAGAGACATAAAGAATGCCTTTATCCCAGCACTCCAAACAAAAGTCCTGAGATTCACTCTGATAGGAACATCTTAGATCACTGTTTGCTCCTGAACCAATCAACATAACTAGGGGAAGAAATGTTCTGATTGACTCTTCCTAAGGCATGGGTTCCTAACCTGAAACTAGCGGCATTGAAGTCAAATTCACCAGATTCCGTGAATTTTTTTCAATGCCAAGGGCTGTTGGGAAGGAGAAAAGGAAAATAAATATGGGAGAAGCAACTAGCAGTGCACACAACATATTTTCTGCTTTGCAGTGCGTCATCACATCTTTCTCCCATGGTGTCTCAGCTATTCAAAGCCTCAGATTGTTACCCCTGCCACATACTCTTTTATTAAAAGCAGTAAATGCCATTTATTTGAATTAACTGTATACACTGAGAAGTATAAAGATTTTTTTCAGATAAATAAAAATGTAAAGAGACAAGAAAACAAAAGAAGTTATAATGCCACCATTTATCCACCAGTAACTGGAAACAGCTTCTATTTGAAATCTCAGTACCACCTGCTTTGCATCTGCTCGACCAACTGAGAAATACAGGTCTGGCAAAGAGAGAAAATCCATTTTAAGTAGATCTGTGACAATACAGGGCGAGAAGGTCTTGAAATCCACCAAGGGTTTTAATTTATTAGACTGACAGCACAGAGCATGCCAGAAGCCAGGAAAAGAAGACTTTGCAAAAAAGCATTCAAAAAACAGCCTGAACTATGAAGTTCTGGTGACAAACCAGAGCCAGCAAGGCAGAGCCACATACCACCATCTTTCTCTTCTGATCTGAGGAAAAGCCAGAGAGGAAAGGGCTGATTAGCTCTGGCAGAGTTTTTGTTCTGTCCTTTGAGATTCCAACTTTCTGAATCAGGGGAGAATTCTAAAACCCATTGTCTAATTTCAAAAGTTGGGTTTGAAAAACACGACAAGCTCTTTCTTTTTGTTACCTAATTCTCAGCTGTAAACCAAAGCTTCTTGAGTGTGCATGCTTCATAAAAGGCAAGGAGACGTAATTGAATTTTGCATGCCGCTTCTAAGTGGATTGCCAGGGTATACCAGGATTAATTAGTTTCGTGTTGTTAATTCAATTCAAAGGTTGCTGATAAACTAAGACCATCAAACTCCATTAGGAGAAACAAAAACTTCTTAATTATGACAGCATCTTTGGGGTTGTGGATAAGTTTTATCAGTACGCTAAAGTTCCGTCCTGCGTTGTTAGGACTTGTAATGGATCCACTGCAGTGGACCAGACAGACCTCAATGATTAAAGCACTTGTCACCAAATTTTTTACTTTTCAAATTGGGTATCTTAAAAAAAAAATTTTATTCTTGGTTTCAATGGCTCTTTGTGCCATTTCTTTTGAACATAAAATTCTGTTTTTTGGAAAACTACCCCAGGAGAATAACTCCAGCCTTTTTGCACACATGCATGTAAAATGTAGAAGCTTGCAGATATTGATTTTGCCCCATCTCCCTGCCGTCAACCCTTTATTATACTGTCACTGTTGTAGTACCATGATCCTTTATGTGTGGGGAAAAAAATCTTTTATTACCTATGTATTTTATTTTGTGTAGAGAATGTTGAATATGTGATTACCTACATGGTCTTACAAATAACTGCTTTTCTGAGCCTTACCCCCAACTAAATGTCCCCTTTCTGCAAAAGCAGATGAGTGATCATGCTCGTGTGAACACACTCATTGGCTCACCATTTGGTCTGGATGCACATGTATATTGCAGTGCAGGATCTAGCCAACTGTCTTTGCAGCTTGCCATACTGGGTCCCTTTAACATGTTTCTCTGTTTAGTGCAAGAGACTTCTCTGCATCTGGAACACTTCCCCAGGTGTGTTTCCAGGTGTGTGCACACACACACAGATATGGACACAGGTGCACATGCAGACACTTATAGTAATTCCTCCTCACTCCTCAGCTCTCAGCATGCCCCTCACCTCACCTAGGACATGGTCCTTGATTCCCAGGACTGGGTTGGATATCATTCCTATGGGCTACCTCAGCACCCTTGTTTAGCACTAATGTTGTAGTTGACATACTGTAATAGCCTATAAATTTATCAGTAGCTCTCACTAGAAATTAAGTTCCTGAATGACAGGGACGGTACTTTATTCATGGCTGTATCACTGAACACACACTGAAGGAATTCCATCAGCATTTTTTGAATGAATGAATGAAGGCTGGAATGATTGCAATATTAGCTGCAGAAATCCTGCTTTTGTATATGGTTCCATTCTAGGTCATTCCATTATGGGTCCCCTTTTCTTCTCTTACCTACCAGTGTGGCATCTCTGTGGACTGATTGACCCCTAGCAACTCCTCTAGCAGAGCCTTCTAGCTGCCTCTCAGTCTTCATTCTCCCCTTTTCCTTTGTAAAAGAATACTTGAGTTTTAGCAAAGAATACTGATGTGGGGTGGCGTTGAGGGGACATTTCCCATACTCCAGCTAAACTAATCATTTGAATAAGTATGGTCAATAAAATGTAAAAGTAAGTACCAAATGGGACTTCTGGTAAGTCTTCTTAAAAGGAAAAATATACGCCCTTCTTCAGTCCTTCCTCTCTCTTGCTTCTTAATATGTGGAAATGATGGCTGGTTCCCCAGCAGCCATCTTCAACCATGAGGAAATATGCTAAGGATAGAAGGAATTTGTGACCCTGGAAGTCTCCTGGTGTCACCACACTACAACTTACTGCCAGACTTCTTTTAAATGAGAAAAATAAATAAATCTCAGTAAAGTCGGTGTTATTTCAGGCATTTTTCATGTTAACAGCTAGACCTAATCCTAAATACTACAACCAGTACAACTAGAGACTTTCTGTATCTATGCACAGGTCTTAGGGGCCACTCCTGGTCCTTGCCCTGGATAAGCCTTGGAGAAGGAGAGGAATTACTGTCTAGGCTGGTTAGAAATTTTTTCCATGTAGCTGTAGACTCCCCATTCCCCAGGGCTATATATGCATCCTCAGTAAAACTCTAAATTAGCCAAAATTTATTTTCCACCCTTCCAGTTTTTCTTTTTTCAGCAAATGTGGTTGCAGATGTCTCAGAGACTTCCCAAAAAATATATTTGTTGTTTTTCCTGAGCCTTAAAAATTTAAACCAGTGTTTCTCAAAGAGTAGTCCCCGATCTGCATCAGTATCTCTTGGGATTATTATTGTTAACGTGGAGTCCTGGTCTTAAACTAGACGCGCTCAGTCACAACTTCGTGAGGTGGAGCCTCTATGTTTTATAAGCTCTCTAGGGGATTGTGAGGCACAAAAGTCTGACAACTGTTGCCTCAAACAGACACTAGAGGCAATTTTTGCTACCCCTCAAATCATAACTCAGAGGCCTCTCTTCCTCTGCAGAGACCCAGGCTACTTCACATCCATCTTGCCAAAAGTAGAGCTTCAGAAATTCTACTGCTTTGTTGCCCTAAGTATGGACCATGGACCAGTGGTATCAGCAGCCCTTGTGAGAAATGCCAATCTCAGGCCTCACTCTAGACCTACCAATAGGAGTCTGCATTTTAATAAGATCTCCAGGTGCTTCCTAAGCGAGTTAATGGTTTGGGAGGCACTGAGCTCCAACTCTGTGCCTTCTCTTGAAATATATCAGAGCCTCTTCCATTCCTATCACTTAGCTACAGTAGGCTGCAGCGTACACTGTCTACAAATCTGCTGCTGCTGAGGGCAGTGGTAGAATCCTTTACTGAGCATCTACTGAGTACCACAGACAAAACGGTAGGAAGATGTCTGTGATGGTTAATTTTATGTGTCAACTTGGCTAGGCTGTGGTACACAGACATTTGGTCAAACGCTAATCGAGAAGTTGCTGTGAGGGTACTTTCTAGATGAGATTAACATTTAAATCACTAGACCTCTGAGTAAAGCAGATTATCCTCCATAATGTGGGTGGACTTCATCCAATCAGTTGAAGACCTTAAGAGAAAAAGATTGACCTCCTCTGAGGAAGAGAGAATTCTGCCAGCGACTGTCTCCAGTCTGCTGCTCTGCTCTGGAGATTTGGGATTTGTCGGCCTCCACAAATGCATGAGCCAATTCCTTAAAATAAATCTCTCTCTATATATATATAATATATAATATATAATATATAATATATAATATATAATATATAATATATTTATAACATTTAACATAATAAATAAATATAAATCTAATTTAATTAATATAAATATAAGTAATATAAATATATTTAAATATATATACACACACACACACACACACAAACATATCCTATTAGTCTATGTCTCTGGAGAACCCTGACAAATACAATTTATTTGTATTATAGATTCAATATATTAGTTATTAGATTGACTAATACAATATACTTGTTAAATATTCATTGCAAATCTCCTTTAGATTGCTTCATCCATCTCATCAGATCCTTCCATTTTTTCCTATTGCCTGTGGAATAAATCCAAGACTCCTTAGCATGATATTCAGCATTTCCAAGGTCTCATGCCCCACACTGCACATTTCTGCCTCATCAGCCTTCTGTGTTTTTCAGACTAGCTTTCTTATCTCTACTGGTTCCTTCTCTCCCTCAGCCTCCTACTGAAATCCTTCTCACCTTTCATGTTTAGCTCATATGACCCACCTTCACTTATTGAATAAAAACACACAAATGTTTGTTGAATATTATTGCATAAAACATTCCCCCTCCCAGATTTTCTTGCCAGTTGCAACTAATCATTGTTCTCTGAAAGACATTTGAACAGTTATTTCATTATGAAATATATTATAGTTGGTTAAATGTATATTTTCTTTCTCACTAGACTTTAAGCTCCTTGAGGGCAGGACATATGTTTTTATTACACATCTTATTTGCTTGCATGTATTCTTTTCAGTGTCTATTCAGTAACGTTTATTGAAGGAATAAAAAATTGTATGTTTGATATATATATTTTATCATTGACATTATTAGTATATTCTGAATACTAAGTAGAGAATGGAAGTATATTTGTTTCTTTTTTTTTTTTAACTTTGTAACATAGAAAACTTCAAAATCAGAAGACGAATTCCCCACTCTCAAAGATTATTATTTTACAGGATACCTGAAATAGTAGTCCCCTTCCTTTATTCTCTGTCCCCATATCCTGCTTTAATTTTTCTTTGTAGCTCGTTTCACTACCTGGATTTTACTTATGTATGATTTATTTGTTTATCACTTGTCTTCTTCCTCTAGAACATAAGCTTCATGAGAGCATGGAGTTTGTGAGTGCTTAACAAATATGTGTTGAATGAATTCATTTATCTGTGAGCATGAATGTGTGGTTAAGGCAGGAGCGCCTATCCACTGAAAATAGCAAAAATATGTACCTACTTAAGATGAAAGGAGCTGAGTGCACTGCCTTGCTGTAGAATGGGGAAAAGTCAGTCTTGTTGATTTTGGTTTTGTCTTGAGTTACATAAGAGGCTGGCCTAGGTTAAAGGTTCTCCAAATTATTTTTAGCAGGAGATCCCCTTTTTGGAAATCAAATGTTATACAAAACCATAACTGCCCTGTTGTGGGTCTGTGTCCACCCACGGGAAGGGTGACTTTTTCTAACTTGCACGAAGGCTCCATGTGGACTAGAGGTCACCCTGTGTGGAACATGAATACTTAAGACAGATGAAAACTGTATTGCTCTGATTAAAGGAGGGATGAGGACCCCTCTCCTCTGTGGTTCTAAGGCATCTTTGGAGAAACAGGAGTTTGTGAAAAGCACTTTGAAAACCACATTATTCGGGGCCTCTGGGGAGACTTGCAGATCTGAGCATCATTAATCAGGTGGAACTTTCAGTCTAAAACAACTGAGGCCTAGGAGGTGTGAGGTTTTGATAGAAGATGATGTGGCGCTGATTTCACAGAGAAGCAGACGAGGGAGGCTGACAGTTAGTATCTGTAAGCGTTTAGATAATGGAACCAGGGGCAATAAGCAGCCTGGATTTTACGATTGAATCAAGCTGGGCAAACCTAATTGCTTTTTTTTCTTTTTTTAAAGGGAGTGGGAATTGCATGATTAATAAAAGAGAGAGAGAAAATGAAGATGTAACATAACCTAATTTTGGTAAAGCACTTAATACAGTATCTAATAAAGTCTTACTTGCAAAATGAATTCAAATTGGATTGGATTTGGATTCCAGCATCCTATACTGGCTGAAAGCTGAGAGTTGGTGACATAGAAACCAAGGATAAAGGCGATGTGTCACATTACAAGAGATGTCTGGTAGCCCTTTCCCAGGAATCAATGAAGCTCTAGTGTTAGTTAACAGCTTCATTAATGATCTATATGATGAGACAAAAGAGTATCTTAATGAACGTTACCAAAGAAACTGTGGGGAGATGCTGTGAATTCTGGTTTCAACCAAGAGGTTTGCAACAAGAAAATAAATATGCAGAAACAATTGGGAAGAAACATCTTAGAAGCTGATATTTTGGGGAAAAAGGTTTGCAAGATTTTGAAGAAATGTATTTCTTAAGCCTTAGAAAACAGGATTCTTTGAGATTTGAGTACAACAAACATTTAACCCAACCATGAAATTAACTGCTAGCCTACATGCCTAGGGCAATCCTCTCCCCCAACAAAACAAATATATAAATAAGTAACCACAGGGCATTATAAAGTAGCAGCTAGAGAAAAGTCTATTTTCTTCTTCTTCACTTTGTCTTTTTCTCTCAGTGTGTTAGTGGGAGAACTCTGACATAGGATGAATACAAGGAATAATAGAAAGGAAAAGGAAAGGGAGAGATGAGATCAGCAGATAGAGGCAGCATTCATAAATCTCCCCACCCTTACCCTACCCAGATAAGGATTTCAGGGGCCTCTTGAGTTTTTTAAGATTAAAGGAAAAAAAAAGTTTAGTAACCCACATGATCTCAAAATCCGGCACCTCTCGTCCACTATCCTCCACCTACCCTCCCCTGAACCATATAAAGAGAGAAAAAGCCAACACATGCTCCGTGGTTAAAGACCATTAATTTAACCGTTTTTTTTTTTTTTTATTTGGTCATTTCTATATAACATCAAAAGCAGAGTCCTTAGCTTTAGGAAGCACACATTCTAGTGGGGAAACAGCCAAAAGTATTTTTTTTTTATACTTTTATTTATTTATTTTTCCCCCAAAGCCCCAGTAGATAGTTGTATGTCACAGTTGCACACCCTTCTAGTTGCTGTATGTGGGACGCCGCCTCAGCATGGCTGGAGAAGCGGTGCGTCGGTGCGCGCCCGGGATCCGAACCCAGGCCGCCAGCAGCGGAGCGCGCGCACTTAACCACTAAGCCACGGGGCCGGCCTCCCAAAAGTATTAATATTGAAAGAAACACATGCTCAAACTGAATGTGGGATTAGGAACATGGGTGAATTCGGGGAAGGCTTCAGAGAGGAGGAAGCATTTGAATTGTGACTTGAGGACTCAATAGACATTTACCAGGCTGTCAATCAGACAAAATAATGGGAATGGGGGTAAGGGGTGTCAAGATTAGTAAGGGGTGAGATCAAAATGGTAGAAGGCACCAAATCATGACTAACCTCAGAAGCTGTTCAAAAGAGTTTCAATTTTATCTTATCTGTGTTTTGGGAAATTATTGGAGAATTTCGAGTCAGAGGATGACATGGTTGGATACGTATGTTAGTAAGATCAGTCTGGCATCCAGAGTATTGTAACAGGCTCCTAACAGTTTCCTTCTGTCTTTATCTTCCTACAGCCCAGTCTAAACAAAGCAGCCAGACTCGTCCTGTCAAAATGTAACTCAGATCATGACATCTGCTCAAAATCTCCAAAGGCTTCTCATCTCAGAGAAGTCCAGGTCCTTGCTGTGACCTATGAGATTCTGCATGATCTGGCTCCCATTAGCTCTCTTGCTTCTTCTCCTACTGCTCTTTCTTCTTGTCTTCTCCACTCTACTCCAACAACTGGAAAATACCAGGCACAGGTCTACTTCTGGGCCTTTGTGCCTACCTTCCCTCTTAATTGCACCCATCCCCCAGATACCTGCATGGTTCACAACTTGGTTCTCTCAAGACCCTGCCCGAATGCCACATTTGCAGTAAGACATCCCTAACCACCCTATCTAAAATTTCATCTCCCTCTCCCCAACGTTCATATCCCCCTTTCTTGCCTTGTTATCTTATTAAACATCACTTTCTAATATACTACATAACTTATCTATGTATTTTATTGATTGTCTCCTCCCACTAGAAGGTAAGATCCATGAGAGCAGGAATTTTAGTTTGTTTTGTTAACTCCTATAAGCCCTGTACCCGGAAGAGTTCCTATACATAGTAGATCCTCAATAAATATTTATTGAGTGAATGAGTGAACTCATGAAAGATGGAGTAAAGGAGACTACAGGATGGCCAATGCCATATGATTGCAAATAGAAGGCTACTGCATTTGTGAAGAAGCTCTAAACCAGGGCAATAGCAGTGGGAGTAGAAAAGTGAAAATGGGTACTGGAGATTCTTGGGATGCAGAATCAACAGAAATTGAATTACTGTGGAGATTAAGAAGCTAGGAAGCTTTCAGGAAGAATGACTCCCAGGTTTCTGGCCGAGGCAACCAGGTGAATGGTGATTATATTTGCCCCGATGGGGAGCATGGTAGACCAGGAGAGAGAAAGGGAGAAGATGATGGATTCGGGTTTTGACATATTGAGATCGAGATGTCTGATGGAAATTTGCCCGGATATAACAGTTTACTGTTAGATGTTCATGTCTTGGAAACAGAATATCAAGTACCGGTCTTGGTTTTCCTCCAGGGTCTTCTCTATGCAGATGAAACGCCAAATGAAGCCGCTCTGGCTCCCTGTAGGCTGCTCTGAGTTGCAGGAAGTAGCAAAGCCACCAGTAGCACCAGACAGGAGGTCCCAGTGGTGAAGGGCTGTGAAAGCAGGTGAGAAGGCAAAGCACATGAGTATCAGGTGCAAAGAGCCCTGGCCTACCCTCTTTCATTCATTCAACAAGCTTAGGGGGCACAGTGAAGAGGAGGTATACCAGGTACTCAGGTAGCCAGTGGAGAGGCCCAGAGGATTGAGACCTAGTTTCTGCCCTGGGAACCCAACAGTGCAGTCATGGGACTCTGGAATATCGCTCTGCTGGCTTCACTCATGTTGACAGATGCTTAGGTAAAGGAAACTTGGTCCTTATGGTTAAGATAAACTTCTAAATAGAGATATTTCAAAAATATTGTTTCAATCTTATGAGAGAACTAATAAGTGCTACCATCATCCTCTGAGTCAACTAAAAATAAGTTGAACAAATTCTAAGAAACATACGCTCAGGGGTGACATATATACACACATATACATTCACGTAATAGCCACTGAGTTGAGGAGTTTCATCATAAAGCCGCATGAAAAACCATCCCACTTTTGAAAAATTCGTTTTTTTCTGATGTATCAACATTTTTTTCCAAAGACACCAAATAAATGTGATATAAGAAAGGCTATTTTGATGCTATGAGTCCAGGCAAAGATATGCCCACTAAGTTACTTGACACAGCAGTTTCTAGTCAGAGAGTATCACATGAGATGAGTTTATATCGCGTGCTGTTTGGATAAAGCCCAAACGTTTTTCTTTGCGTTCGTATACTAAGTGAGAGGGGTGGACAGGCGGCATTTTCTATGACTTTGCACTGTGGTCTGCGTGTGCATTCTATATGTGTGTTTTGAAGCTCTGTCATGTTTAGCTTGATTTTTGCCCTAAAGTTTTGTATGTGTTATAACTTTGTTTTTACATGCAGCCTGAGAACATGACAACCACAGTCCCAGAAGTTTGCCTGCATGGAAGCTCATCACCTGACTCTCCATCACCTTCCAAAGGATGACTCCCTGGTCACCCCCTCCCCTGCCGCCATCTATCTTCTCTCTTCCTTGGTGAGTAACCTTTATTATGATAAACCTTCATTGCATCACATGTTTTAAGTAAACGATGTTTATTTACTTTCAATTTGTTGTTTATTAGAGATAGAAATTTATTTCTGTTGTTCAGTTGATCATATTTTTCTGCCTTTGAATATTGTTTGGGTGTTTAGGGTTGGGTGGAATTCATCACAACTTTTTCCGGCTAAAATTAATGGGGAAAAATGTTTGTATTTAATGGCTTTTCACTTAGTGGCAAGGTGTTGAGAAACAAAATCATTAAATGAGGGACAGGGGTTTCTGGTTTATCTTTCTAGTGTTTCTTTTTTGTAAATATAAGCAAATAACCATTTCCAATTAAATAAAATAATATTAACCTGGTCTTTGTTTTTTTGTTTTGGTTTGGGTTCTGTTTGTTTGTTTTAATGAAAATCACCACTTGATTCCTCCCCGCGGTGCCTCTTTTTGTAGGTAGTTCGGTCTCACTTGAAAACTCCTGCTTACCTGCCCTAGAGGTTCCACCTCTGAATCATTTTTCCCTTGCCAGGGAGATCAAAACAGCACGGCAGCAATAATAGGGCTAACCATGCCCTTCTGGATCATCAGCAGATTCAATTTCTCCAAGAAGTCCAGCCCCCAGCTAAGCTGAGTGACAGGAAAGCCGTGCCAAGACAGGAGCCCAGACTCTCTGAATGCTCGAGCATTTAATGACTGACAGCGGGAGTCCAGCTGTATGAAGGGAAGTGCCAGAGAGAGAGAGACAGAGAAAGTTCTGCTGCAGTGCTGCGGGGGTGGAGGGTGAGGAGAAGCATTTAGAAGGGAATACATATGGTTACACACACATGTGCATGTGCACACACACACAGATGCAGACCACACACAAGAAATCACTAAAGGGATCAAAGAGACGGAGAAACACTATGTCCTCTGTTCGTTCAGTCTCTTCTGCCCTAATTAATGCATGGTGCTCACAGATGTTTGCTAGAGCAGAATCTTAGTGTCAGGTTCACACCAAGGCCCCTGAGACAGCATGAAAATTAAGCTTGATCTGCCTTACTTCTAGGATGAATTTTCAAGATTTTTCTTTTCATCTCATTGGATCCCTAAACCAAATCACTTGACTTATAAACCCATTAAAAAAAAAAAAAAAAAGTCGGTAAGTTTCCTCAAATCCCCAAATGCCAAAATGGTGCATAATAGCTCTAATGTATGAGTTTTTCAAACAAGCTTTCTTTTATATGGAGTCTGACTCTTATTCAAACAGTTCTGAGAGAAGACATATGACATTCTCTGAAACTTGATCAGTGGTGACGTGAGGGCTAGATGGGTTCTCTTTTGAATTCCAACATGACAGTCACAGAAAAACAAAACGCAAACCCGTGTTAATAAAGGACAGATCCTCTCACAGCTCATCTTGCCTGGAAGTTACTATTAATAGCAAAGAAATAAAGTCTGTAATAGAGAAATCTGCACTATTAGTGGTGACATTAATGTAGTTTACGCTTGCCTAAAATCTAATAGAAGTGCTTGTCTATAATATAGACATTTCAAAATCATTAAAATCACTAAAAACAGCTAATTAAAAGAGTTCCTATTTTTTCCAACTTCGTCATATGGAAAATTTCAAACATATAGATTAATTGAAAGAATTAAGTCTAATGAATTTCAATTTAACCACCAGCTAGATTCAACATTATTTATATTCTTCCAGATTTGATTTATTTAGAAATACATGTGTGTATACACATAAGTTTCGTTTTTTGGCTCAGTCATTTGAAAGTAAATTGCAGATGACATAACACTTTACCGGTAAATACTTCAGTATGCAGCTCCTAAAAATAAAGACATTCTCCTACATAAACACAATTCTACCATCACATCTAAGAAAATTAACAATAATTCCACACTATCATTTCTCATCCAGTGTATATTTAATTTCCCTATCATGCCCAAAATATCTTTTAATGATTTGTTTTTTTAGCAAGGATATAATCAAGGTTCTCACAATGATGTTTCTGTCCCTTTAATCTCTTTATTCTAGAACAGGTCCCCCATCTTTATATTTTTCTCATGACACTGACTTTTTTTTTTTTTTTTTGTGAGGAGGATTGGCCCTGAGCTAACATCTGTTGCCAATCTTCCTCTTTTTGCTGAGGAAGACTGACTCTGAGCTAACATCTGTGCCCACCCTCCTCTATTTTATATGTGGGACGCCTGCCACAGCATGGCTTGATGGGTGGTGCATCAGTCTGAGTCGAGGATTCGAACCTGCGAACCCAGGGCCACCGAAGCAGAGCTCGCAAACTTAACCACTACACCACTGGGCCAGCCTCATGACACTGACTTTTTGAAGGGACCTGACCATCTCTTTGGTACGTTGTTTCACATTCTAGATTTGACTTATTGTTTCCTCATAGTGTTATTTAACTTGTTTCTCCATTCCCTTCAATTACTGTATACTAGAAGTTAGGTCTAAACATTGATTAAGTTCAGGTTAAATATTTGGGGCAAGAATACTTACAGGAGATGCTGGATCTTCAGATTCCATCACCATGGAGACATTTAAGGTTAGCTTGTCCCAATATTAATGATACTATGTTTGTCATCCTTGCCACATCTCCTGATGATAAAGGTATGTCCTCCTTTTGCAATTAGCAGTTAACCTGTGGACTGATGCTTTGGCACCACATGAATATCCCATGACCCAACAACCTCTCATCTAATGGTTTTCTCATCCATTTATGATCTTTGTCTAAATCAAGAGTTTCACTGGAGGCTGCAGAATGGTGATTTTTCTGATCCTAATCTTCTACATTTAGTTGTGGGATTTTTTGAAGAAGAAGAAGAATTTTTCCTCAACAACCAGGGATGAACTATACCTCTTTCTAAAAAGTATACAGTAAGTCTTTTATTTTTATTGTTCTGTTTTGTTTTATTTTTAATCACTACATTTACAGTAAAGAGTTGATATAATAACCACTCCCAATATTGCCAAATGACTCTCTTAGTATGGATTCATGATTTTTATTTATTCAATGGTTTAAACTTAATATAATGATCATTCTTTTGATGCTCAAATTACCACAAATTAGGGGCACTGAAAGCCTCATGGAGTTGGAAATCACAAATTCATGTTGATATTTTTCAGTTCAAATTTAAGTTACAGGATTTTTCTTAATGTATTTGATTTTGTATTTATATTTGAACACCTTGGTTTCTGATAGCATTAACATTTTAATTTTTTTATACAACAATATACATAAAATATTTTCAAATCTATAACACCGAAGTTACTACTACTAACAACAAAATCACTGAATGAAGTTTAAGATTTCTTTGTGGTTATTTTAAATTATATATCCCACTAATGAACAGTTAGAGCATTGTGCTCAAAAGTCACTTGGCATAAAAGTCTTTTTCTGAATGATTATCATTTGGATATAGAATCAGATTGATTTCTTTCCATTCGTTTCCATTTGGGAGCTTGTCTTTTTTTAATCCTCTGGATTAATTATGTCTTTTGAATATGTAAAATATCCATATAACCCAAAATCAAAGCTATATAAAAAATTATACTCAAAGGAGTCTGGTTTTCATCCCCCCAATCCATAAAGGTAGCCATTTTTATTAAAACTGATTTATCCTTCCACTGTTTCTTATCTCATAAGTAAGCAATAGCCACATAAATTTTTATTTTAATTTTTATAAATCCTTTCTTAGCAAAGGTAGCATAGTACTATATACTCAGATCTGGACTGTGTTGTTTTTCACTTTACAATATACCCTGGAGACCACCACAATAAGAAATCTAGAGTTCTGTCTCATTCTTTTTTGCAGCTGTGCAGTACTCCATTGCATGATAGTACCATAATTTATTCAATCAGTCTTATAATGATGATTCCTATTTTTCAAGCATAGAATAATCCACCCTATGCTAAAATGTAAAATACACACCAATATTTATAATTTCCCTTTCTGATATATATCATCCATACTATTCATATATTTATAGATAAAGAGTAGAGTCTTTTTGATTATACTGTAAGTTCCTTAATCATAAAAACTGTCTTACATCTGGCATCATAACAGATCTGATGCTGCTGTGTATCTGATAAATAACAAGTTATATTTATTGACCACTTACTATGTTCCAGGTAGTATCCTAAGAACTTATTTATGCATATTATGCTTATTAACTCATTTAATTCCCAAAAAAACCCTAGGATGTGGACACTATTACTAGCTCCATATAAAAGCTGAGGTAAGGTGTGGTCTGCTCATGTGATGTAACTTACAGTGGTGGCAGGGCCTGAGTGCAAACCCAGTTAGCCTGGGTCCTGAACTTGCAGTCTTAATCCTGAGAGTATATGGCTTTATTACATGTTCTCTTTACCTAGAACCCTCCCTGCTTCAAGCACAATGCTTGACATGGTCAATTTTCAACTAAGTAGATTTGGTGGAATTGGAGAACCTAGAATCCCACCTGCCTGGCCTCCCACTGACCCTCACTCTGAGCCCCCCATGGCTCAGGTTGCCCTTCTCTCCACTCTCTCTTCCAGGCAGATGGTCAGCAATTAGCGTTAGTCAGCTCATGACCACCCTTATCCCACACCCACTTCAGGGAGATAAGACGGCCCCTTCCTTGTTTGCCTTAATGGCACCATGTCCCCCCACTGAACCTCTCAGTATTAACTGTAGTTTAATTTGAACTATGATTAGAGCTTCACAGGGGCTTCCTTCCCACCTTCCAAATGGTCCAGACTTAACTGTAGTAGATACTGTTGCTGCAAAGAGCCTCAAGTGAAGCAGGCCCTTATCCAACTAGAAAGCAGGGAAATATGGTTACTTTCTGGAAGTATAACTTTAACGTAAACATAAAAGAGATAGGTCGACTCACTTAAAAGTATTCCCTATTGAGAAAAAAAGACTATGTTGATCAGAAAAGGAATTAGTAAGCCAGAGCAACAAAGGAAAAGGAAGTTGATAATGAGACGGCCCATTCAGGAAGGAAGGTGATCAGAACCAAGGACTCACCCCATCTGGACCAGGTGGCAGATATGTCCCCAAGGAGGAGATAAATGAGGCTGAGGCCTTGAACCATCTGATCCCATCCCGTGCTCAAGCAGTATCTTCCTGATTATGACTTGGCATCTGTACTGGCCAGCTATTGTTGCATAAGTCTCCATAATGAAGAATGCAGAAATCTCAGTAGCTTTCAACCACAGACGTTTGTTTCTTGCTCATAGATCTTTGGGTTGGCTGTAGTTGCTCTATTTTAGACCTCAGGTTGGGTTAAGATCTGTTCCAGGTGTCTCTCAGTCCAGGACTCAGGATGAAGGACCATGGCTTCTTGGGCATACTCTTCTCATTATGGAGGGCAGGAACACAAGCGCAAGCCAAACCACACATGCACATTTAAAGCCTCCAACTGGATGCTTTGTACAGTATGCACCTCGTATTCCATTGGCCAAGTCAGGTCACGGGGCCAAGCCCAAAGTCGGTGGGGGAAGGCAAGTATACTCTGCCCTCAATCAATCATGGTAAAGGTGAGAAGAAAGGGAAGAATTGTGAACAAATAATACAAAAAGCACAGCATTCCATGTAGCATGTGCACAGGAAGAGACTGGGCTTCCTATTCTTCCTGATCTTATATTTCTTACAGTAAATTAATAATTTGGCATCCTGGTCTCCACAAACCTGATTAATATGAGTCTTCTCCAGAAATAAGTGCATTTTCCATGGGCTGACTAGTCAGGTTTCTGTTCAAAGTATTTGCCAAGAACTACACAGGATGACCCAGGCAAGTAAGTCTATAGTCCATAAACAATAATGTTCAAAGTTTGGCCAATTAAACATTTATTTTGGTGCACAGAATTCAGTAGTTGTACAGAGTTCAGATACCTTTCACTTACTTCTCATGCCCTGTCGCTTCACCCTTGATCTTTAAGGGGGTGAACTCACATACACCTTTAAATCCAGCCAGAGAGCAATGCTACTACTTGGTAGAATAGGGAGAGTACTGGACTATGATTCAAACAGTCTTGATTTGTGCCCTGATTCTACCAGCTGTCAGCAGTGTGCTTCTGAACCAGTCATTTAATTTCCATGATCCTCATTTTCCTTACTGGTAAAATGGAGGTGATAAACACTCTCTTACGTACCACACACATTGAGAGAATCTTAGTAGATCAACTATAAAGGGCCAGAGAAATAGAAGAGATTGTTATTGAAGACGCTTCCTTTATCACCCATTCTGCTCTGCCACCTCTGCTGGCACCGTCTCCCAGCCACCTGTATCTCCCACCCCATGCACACACTGTTCAACTCTAAGAGTTATCCGGACCAAATTGTAGGGCACTCAGTATGCTCAAGCCATGGAATCGGTCCATGAATCATCTTTGCATGCACAGCTTGTTCCTAGTGGATGGCAGCTGTGCACCACTAATGGCCTCCCAAGCATCAGAGCTGCTCTAGTGCAGCAATTATTTGCATTAATCAAAGGCTTCAAGCAAATCTCCCATTTTTGGCTGAATAGTAAAAGTGTATATTCATGCTGTGCCCAAATGAGAGATTTCACAGGAAAAGGGATGCTTCGGGCACATGTTGCTACTATGGTATTCAGCTTTTAACCAGCCTCCCACTCATAGAGGGTCAACTTTGCTAGAGAATATCATCTGCATACAAGCTTACTTAACAAAAGAGAATGTGGTGGTATAAGTGCATAGACATATTTGCTAATTAATCAATATTTGAATGGGTTGCATACCACTATTGTATCCATTCGAATTTCAGAGAGCTCTCTAAGTGTGGAAATGAAAGCTAATCAACGTGGATAGACACTTGTTTGAATAGTTCCAGGTGGGATTTTAAATGAATCATTCTCAGCCTTGCTTTAAGGGTGATGCCACACCCAGACAGTGGCATGGACCCTAGGAATGTGGAGCCACTTTCGTCCTGAAGGAATGGATGGGGTCCATTTTCCAGAGGCCCCATCAGTTCCCCAAAGAAGCATACCACATAACATTGCCTTGTGGCCACATGAGTCCTTTCTCTCATCCTTAGGACAACTAGTAGAAAGAAGACATTGAAATACCAAGACTCAGAGGGTGCACCCCATCAAACCAGAACAGACTTGGAAATCTAAAAGATACTACAAAAGAGGGCATTGGAAGCTTAAGAAGACTCCTGTCAAGCCCATTGGATTTCTCTGAAGTCAAACTAAATCTAAACTCCTTTTAACTATCCAACCCAGATAGAAAACAAAAGGGGGACTGAAAGTTTCTCAATCATGTATGGTGACTTATTCTCTGTATACTGTAGGAGTGTTAGAATAATGAGAAGGAAATTCTGCAGCAATCGAATGCTAAGAAGCCCACTACACAGAGGCAATATTCATTGAGGAGCACAGTGGGTGAGTTGCAGGGAAGAGCAACTCAGCTTGAAGAAATTCCTCTCCTCCAGAGACTTCTGCCTGCACACCCTGAGTTCTCTAGCCTATCAGTAGTCAATTCAGGTTAGTGCTTTAAAATTTCACCATGTATTTTTTTTCTAAAATAATAAGAACTTACATTTTAATGAAAGGATCATTATCATATTCAAGCATACTCTCTCCCACAGGACTTTAACTCTTCTTTGCATATTTATGATTCTGCTGAGCTAAAGCTGAAAGAAATTTACAAACGAACAAAGGAAAGGAAGATGTTGACTTCTGAAAAGACTATCATAAAATGCTGTTTGTAATGATTATTTGTTGTTTGTACTGTTCACATCCACTCAATCTTCGTCAGGTAAACATACCCCAATCTTCCTCTAGAGAATCACCTTCTCCCCCACTCTCAATGCTTCTGTTAGAATTGACGAGGCTCTTGGCTCCAAAGGAGATCACGTGATTCAGCGTATCCATGGAAAGCATCATATTCCCCTAGGTGAGAATGATAAGTCCATGGAAAGCATCATATTCCCCTAGGTGAGAATGATAAGTTTGGAAATGGGTATGTGACCCAACTGAGCTAATAAGTGTTAGTTCAAACTGCTAGGGAAGAAAGGGATTCTCTTTTGCTTTGGATTTGAACATGGGAGATGTAGCCCAGGCACTGTGGGCATCCAGTTTGCCACTGCATGGAACCTACAACGAAGCCACCATGAAGGAGATTAGAAATTAAGAGAGACCTGGGTCTGTGTTAGGCCCCTAGACTTTGTGTTTGCATGAGCCACTAAGTTCTGTTTTTTCATTTAAGCCCATTTGAGCTGGGCTTTTTGTGAGTCCTCACCTGAACAGAGCATGCCAAAGAGATTCTAAAATGTTGCATATTTCACCCTCCAATATGATAACCCTTTCCATGCCTAACTTACCATTGTCAAGTATTGGAAAAGGGTTCTGGTTAGGAATGAGAAGACCTGCTTTCTGGTTCCATCTGTGAGAAAGTAGTCAAGCCACTAAGTCAGTGTAGACGCCTGAGAAGTCTCATCTAGAAAATGAGGGGTCCAAACTGAAGGATTTCTAAGGGGTCTCCAGCCCATAATTCCACTCTAATACTTGCCCAACAATCCTGGCTGGGAGGAGGACATTTAAGAAATAATCAGAAAGAAAAAATATGGTTTATACTCTATAGGGCACTTACTCAAATGGCCAAATATATTGTGTTCTTTAATCATCTCTATCATAGACCCTAATCCCGATCCATAGTAAAGGGCATGGTTTAAAAAAATAAATCAAAGAAACATGGACTTTAATACATGTACTTCTTCACCTGCTAGCAAGGTCTTCTATGGGAATCGGATTAAGCTATTTTCCAATTTTCAAACCAGGCCAGCTGGGCAAAGCTACGCCATCTTTGACAAATGAGAAGGAAAGCCTCATTAAGGAGACCATCCACGCTTTCTTTTTTTTGTCAAGAATCTCTGCAAGCTGCAGTTAACGATTGGAACAGTCTGCAGGCTGCAGTTAACGATCCACGTGGTGTTTGTGTCTCTGCTGAACTTGTTTATTTGCATTTAAAAGAGATTTGGGGGTAGATGTAAACACTTTGATGGGATTTATGGCAGAGACAAAGGTTGGTTAACATTTTGATCCAGTGGGTAGAAAACTGAAAAGCCATCATTAAATTGGTAACCAATGGTATTGAAGTTAGCTTTTGAAACCACTGAAAGGATGTTTGGAGCATGAGGGATCAAAATAGAAGATATAATTGAAAGCAAGGAGAGTGGGAACACTGGTCTTGCTTTTGGAATTTAAATGCTTTTATTTTGTAATCACAAAATGAGAAGCAAAGGTGCTTTATGGATCCATCGATCAATATATACTTGAAGGTAAAAAATTGAAATAATATTCGCCATAATGTGGACGATTTGGACTAGAGATACAAGAATGCTGTACCTGTCGGACTGCCTGCCTTCAGGAGGACCGCCTGAAACAAAGGAAAATATGCTTGGAAGCATTCTACCAGTTCAGACACCACAACATAAAATTTCTTTGATCTCATTCAGATGCTCAGAGCTCCTGGCCACTTCCCTAGGAAAGATGGACCTGTGGACTTTCTGGGGAAGAGACAGAGCAGAGTCAGGGGGAAAGGTCTGGATGCAGACACATGAGTTCAAGACTCAGATTCAGTACTTTCTGACTGAGAGATCCTTGAGTCTTGAGTATGGAGCCTCGTTTCCCTCATCTATACAAGTGAATAGAATAGCACTTATCTCGCAGATTTTATAAAAATTTCTCCCGATTTCACTAAGCTGGGGCCAATGCCTCTCCTTTACGCTTCCTTAAAACTGAACGTATATTCCTTTTACAGCCCATACCACAAGCCATGAATGTTGTCTGTGTGGTTTTCTGTCTCAGTTAGGACACTAAAGGCTCATTAGGGATGTATTTGCATTCACTGATTGCTATTGATTGAATATCTACTAAGTGACAGGCAGCCTCTTGGGTACTCAGAATTCATCAGTGAATAAGAAAGACAGAGTGCCTACCCTCAGGGGGTTTATAGTCTGGCAGTAGCAGGAGAGGTTTAAGCAGAAAAGAGACAATTACAACACAATCTCGCTCTGTGAGAGTGTGAGATAAGGAAGAAAAGGGGACTTGAGAAATAAAAGGCATCCTAAATCCTCAGTTATTTGTTGAGGAATGATTAAATGAATAAGTGAGTAGATGAATAAATGAATGAATAAATCACTGTTTATTCCACCCCCTTTGGAGGCATCAAGAACTCCTTAATTTTACAGGTGCAGAAATGGAGGATTAGTGAGGTTAAGAGACTTGTCAAAATCTCATATTTGGCTGATGATTACTTCGTACAATATTTTCCAGCACTTTGTTCAAAATGTTTAGAATCATGAGAATGCCCCTATTTGAAATTGAGTTTAGAGGAAAAAACTCTATTTTCCAGATTTATTGTTGTATAGCGTATGAACGTGGAACCCTTGATCTATCAAACAATGTTCCTATTGGGAATCAGATGGCACACAGGGTAGACTGCCTACTGCACAATATTAGTTCCTTCTTTTGATTTTTATTCAAACTTTCTTCAAAGCTTCAAATACTTCAGTAACTTCTAGGAGTGATAATTGTATCTCTCAGGAGGTATGTCTAATGTTTAAAAAGAATCGTTGACTTCTAAGACAATGAAGGAGCTATTTACACTTGCAGCAGCAGCCAAATCTATTTATCAATAGCCTGTCTCTCCTAAATGAGTTCATGTAACTACTCATAGGGCCAAGACTATTGATGTTTAGTATATCTTGGGCCTTCTGAATTAATTTTCCCACTGCTGAGTGCCAATGAAAAACAACGAAAGACTATTTGTCTTTAACACTGGACTAAATAGAGCTGTAATGGAAAGTCCACTGGTCTAGCCTGGGTGACTCAAAACTGGATCAGTTCTCCCAACTGTGTCTTTTCACTTTTCTCCCACAAATCACTTAATGTCTCTGGACCCCAGTTTTCTCTTTTGTAAAATAAGAGAATTGAACTTGAAAATCTCTTAAAGTCTCATGCAGCTCTGATATCCTAGAATCCTAATATTTCCATTTTACCAATATGTTAGATGCAAAGTCTAGTTTTTTAGACTCAGAGCACTGTTTTTCTGGGGGTTGGAGGAAGTCAAATTCCTAATAGGTACACCATGGCAGGGCCTGGAGGGGCATTGAATACTTGCTCCTAAAATCTCCACCAGCTCTCCATAGGCAGCCAAAAAAGAACAGACAACCTCAATAAAGAGTATGCTTGCTATGTAAATGCAACTTCAAGAACAAAACTCTCGGGCACTCCCCCGCATATGCAGATATGCACATACGTTCTTCTCCAGTACATAGACAGCCACAAAAACAGAGGCCAGACTTCCATTCCTCAACTCCTCCAGTGTAAAATTCTGGAGCCACCAACGCAGATCCCTAAGCTCCAAGTCTACAGTAAACAGGAGAGACAAATAAAACAGATCAGATTCACAGGCATACATGTGAAAATCCTTTTGATATGATCTAGAGTCTGAATCATGTGCATTTTGAAAATAAATTTGAGAACTTTTATTTTGCCCTTTCAACAGAAGCACATGGTAAATGAGGGAGAAGCAAGAAAAGAGGCATTTTTGAGACCAGAAACACATTTTCTTTGGGTTGCTGAAGTCAAAAATGCAAATGGCACAATGTCCAGAAGTAAAGCAGAGAGGATAAGGGAACTTACTCGAAGTAAAAATGGGTATATCATTACCTAAGATGTTAACTACTGTAGGCACATAGTCCTGGGGTGGATTTATATGGGAAGATTCGGTTTTTATAATATTATTGTGATTAACAATGTTGAAGAAGAAACATTGGGTCGTGAGGTTGGACTGGATGTTTTGGTCTCCTTCAAAGGATCTTTTAATACATAGGCAGACTCCATGAAAAAGAAGCATAAGTAAAAAGCAAGTAAATAAGTTCTACCGTTAAAAAAGATATCAAGAGGGGGCTGGCCAGGTGATGCAGTGGTTAAGTGCGCGTGCTCCGCTGCGGCGGCCCGGGTTTGCCGGTTCAGATCTCGGGCGCGCACCGACGCACCGCTTATCAAGCCATGTTGTGGCGGCGTCCCATAGAAAGTGGAGGAAGATGGGCACGGATGTTAGCCCAGGGCCAGTCTTCCTCAGCAAAAAGAGGAGGATTGGCAGATGTTAGCTCAGGGCAGATCTCCCTCAAAATAATAAAAAAGATACCAAGAGGGCCGGCCCCGTGGCTTAGCGGTTAAGTGCGTGCGCTCCGCTACTGGCGGCCCAGGTTTGGATCCTGGGTGCGCACCGACGCACCGCTTCTCCGGCCACGCTGAAGCCGCGTCCCACATACAGCAACTAGAAGGATGTGCAACTATGACATACAACTATCTACTGGGGCTTTGGGGAAAAGAAAAGGAGGAGAATTGGCAACAGATGTTAGCTCAGAGCCAGACTTCCTCAGCAAAAAAAAAAGAGGAGGATTAGCACAGATGTTAGCTCGGGGCTGATCTTCCTCACAAAAAAAAAAAAAAAAAAAGATACCAAGAGCCGGTTAAAAACCAAACCAGGGTCATGCGAAAGTTCCAAGTATGGGATAATGGCACTCAATAAGAGAACTCTTCAATGAAATTGACCCAGATTGTTGATTGTCATGCACTTTTGAGAAGAGAGAGCTGAAAATTGGTTTCTTTATTACACAGCCCTCTCTAGGACCACTCTTCAGAATTATATCTGCACTGGTTCTGGTGCTGAGGGAAGTTGTGCTCCTTATAAATACTTTGCAACCCCTGTTCCCACTAACAAGAAGGCATGAAGGTGCCTGAAGACTCACTAATAGCTCTGAATCCTTCATTCATTCCTCAGATTTGTATTGAGTTCCTAACAAGCAGACACACTCAGATGCTGGGGGTGCTGTGGTGACAAGGTCTTTGCCTTCGAAATTTTGAAATCTAGTTAGTAGGTGGGTAGGTAAGGGTTCACAATCACTAGAAGCCATGGAAAGACTGTAAACACTCACCAGAAGGGATTAGGGGCTTGGTAGTGGAAGCAAAGTGTCAGAAGGTCATTGCCATACAAAATAGTTATCATGGTATATGACAGTCACCATCATAAGTCTTAAGTTAGATTGCGTGATGTGTATAACCTTACATTGGCTCTCTCAACCTTCATTTTGTGCTGCTTCTATTTGGATAGTTTAGAAAATGTAAAATGACATTTCCCAGACTCCCTTGCAGCTAAGATTTTTAGTGTGAATTGTGTTTTGCTAACTAGATACACTTGCACGAGATTAAGACTAAACTAGCATGGTGAGGCAGTGGTCATCTTCCTGTGGATGTGGCTGGCTGCTGGAAAACAAGTTACAACAGGTGAGTGTTTACAACGGTGGGCTTCATTTCATGTAGGCTCACTCCATGTGTATAAGGCAGTTGTCACAGCAGTTTTTTGATGCCTGGATTGTAGCTATAGTGCTGAACCTTCAACCAGCAGCCTGGTAGAACCCTCTTGACTTCAGCTCTTCTAGCTCTTCCCTTGTGTATTAGTCAGGGTTCTCCAGAGAAACAGAATATATATATATATTTGTGTGTGTGTTTTTTCCTAGTGACTCCCTCTCTATATTCATTCAATCCTCCTCCCTTCCTCTCATCCTTTTCTCCACCCTCCTCCTCTCCCTCCCTTCCTTCCCAAAGCATATACATATATATGAATGATTATAGAGGCTGAGAAGTCCCACGATCTGCCACCAATGGCGTTACGTCCTGATCTGAGTCTGAAAGGCCAAGAACCAGGAGTGCCAATGTCCAAGGACAGGAGAAAATGGATGTCCCAGCTCAGGCAGAGAGCACATTTGCCCTTCCTCCTCCTTTTAGTTCTGTGTAGGCCCTCAACAGATTGGATGATGCCCACCTGCACTGGTGAGGGCGTTCTGCTTTACTCAGTCTACCAATTCAAATGCTAATCTCTTCCAGAAACAGTTTCACAGACACACCCAGAAATCTTTTACAAGCTATCTGGGCATCTCTTAGCCCAGTCAAGTTAACATGAAACTAAGCATCACACCTTGATTTTGTAAAGATCTGTAATTCTGTGTATTAAACTCATCTGTGCTTAAAATATATGCCGTGTTTTCTGTTTTCTACACTTAACCTTCACTTATAAACATGGTGAGACCATCACCACATCAAAATGTTGAACTTGATGTCTATCCCCAGCACCAAAGAGCAGAATGGACATGTTGAGCTCAGCAGAGTAGGAAAGCACTCCCATAGGCCTGAAGGGAAGATGGGTAACCTTTCTTATCCAAGTGTCCTAGAAAAGTAGGTGAAATACTTATTATATGACTTTGCTGCTTTGGGATTAGGACTTTTATAGGCAACATGAAATATTTAGACTAAAGGGGGTTTGAGGTCCTCCCAGCACTGATTCTAGGACTGGGACTGTCATCCAGGTCTATAAAGCAGCCAATTCATGCTCATAACTTCAGGATGATCGAGCTGATTTCACAGGTCCAAATACACCATGGCTTTCTCAAGATCACACAGCTACTGAATAGCAGAGTGGAGTGATTTTAAAGTATGTTCACAAATTCTTTGCCAGGCCTCTTCTCCAAATGTAGAGTCTAGCGGCTGGCCCCATGGCTTAGCGGTTAAGTGCGTGCGCTCTGCTACTGGCGGCCCGGGTTCGGATCCTGGGCGCTCGCCGACACACCGCTTGTCCAGCCATGCTGAGGCAGTGTCCGGCATACAGCAACTAGAAAGATGTGCAGCTATGACATACAACTATCTACTGGGGCTTTGGGGAGAAAAAGGGGAAAAAAAGGAGGAGGATTGGCAATAGATGTTAGCTCAGGGCCGGTCTTCCTCATCAAAAAGAGGAGGATTGGCATGGATGTTAGCTCAGGGTTGATCTTCCTCACAAAAACAAAAAAAAAATTGTAGTGTCTAATTCCCATCTCCATGAATGTGGGCCAGACTTAGTGACTCACTTCTAACAGACAGGATATGGTGGAAGTGATGATGTGTGACTTCCAAATTTAGGTCACAAAAAATATTACCACTTATGCTTTGCCACCTTTTTTTCTTTTTTTATTTTTATTTATTTTTTCCCCCAAAGCCCCAGTAGATAGTTGTATGTCATAGTTGCACAGCCTTCTAGTTGCTGTATGTGGGACACAGCCTCAGCATGGCCGGAGAAGCGGTGCGGCAGTGCACGCCCAGGATCCGAACCCAGGTCGCCAGCAGCGGAGAACAAGCACCTAACCACTAAGCCATGGGGCTGGCCCTTTGCCTTCTTTTGGATTGCTTGTTTTAAAGACACCAGTAGCTCTGTTGTGAGGATACTCCAGCGGCCTCTAGTGAAGCCCAGTGGAAAAAAACTGAGGCCTCCTGCCACAAGCAGCATCAGGTACCAGTGTAGGGGAAGAAAAAAATATTTTCCTTCTATCCTTCTAGGTTCTCAGTTGGGGCTTTATAAGAAAAGACAGATTAACAAGAGAAAAATCAACAGAAGTGTACTAACATGTATATCTCATATACACATGGGAGAAACTCAGGGATGAGTAACTCAAAGGGGTGGTTAGAACTCAGGTTTATATACCAAGTTGAGCTAAAGCAAAGCAAAGGGGGTTGGGGCTTCTGAGAAAGTTATGGAAAGGTATGGTAAACCAGGAAAACTATGGTCAACAAGGGTAAAGGTGTTTGCAGATTTAAGTCAGTTACTCTTCATGGATAAGAGTCTCTTGTAATTAAGAGTCACTCTTCTCTTTCTGGTACAGAGAGGGAAACATCCTCAAAAATGGAGATTTCCTTTATAAATGTAAATTTCCCTTACAAAAGAGAAACTTATGCTCTGTCTTCAGAGTTTCTCCTGTGTCTACTGTTTCTCAAAATAATCCTTATGCCAAAGAGGCACATTTTGGCGTGGCATATTCTAGTCTCCTACACCAGCAATGTGAATGAGCATCCTTGAAAGCAGATTTTCTAGCCTCAGTTAAGACTTCAGATGACTGCAGGCCTGGCCACTATTTTGACTGCAGCTTCATGAAAGAGTCCTGTTATGGGTTGAATTTTGTTTCCCAAAAAATATATGTTGGAGTCCTAACCCCCAGTATCTGTGAATGTGACCTCATTTGGAAATGGGATCTTTGTAGATGTAATCAGGTTAAGATCATGTCATAAGGGCCCTGGGCCCTAACCCACTATGACTGCTGTCCTTATAAAAAGGGGAGATCTAGACACAGAGACAGATGCAAATAGAGGGAAGACGATGTAGAGACACACCAGGAGAAGACAGCCATGTGACAATAGAGACAGAAATTAGAGTGATGAATCTACAAACTAAAGAATGCCAAAGATTGCAGCCAAACACCAGAAGATAGAAGGGGCAAGAAAGGATTCTCCCCTATGGGTGTTAGAGGGAGCACAGCCCTGCTAACACCTTAACTTTGGACTTTTAGTCTCTAGAACTGGGAGACAATAAATGTCTGTTGTTTAAATCCACTCAGTTTGTGGTAGTTTGTTACAGAAGCCCTAGGAAACTAAGACAAATCAGAGCCATCCAAATAAGCCACTCCTGAATTCCTGACCTATAGGGACTATGTTAAGATAATAAATGTTTATTTCGGTTTTAAGCCACTAAGTTTTGGTACAATATATCATGCAACAATAGTTAACCAATACTCAGAGCTAGACCAGAACTCATTTTTCTGACTCCAAGTCCAGTAATCTTTCCACTATGTCAAGTTGCTGCTCATTATCTTTGAGAATGAGAAAGGCCATGAATATTTAGCTTAAATTGCTAACAACATTTTTGGAAACATTGACAGAACTTTCCACTACGAGGCAGCAAAGTTATCTTCAGGGAGGGGAGTGGAACTAATCTCACCTGGGTTTGTATTGCCCCTAGAAGTTCTACATCCCTGTAGAAGAGGCTGCAAATGAACAGCACTCACTGATGAAATGCAGCAAGACAGACATTATGCTACAAAGAATATTATCTGTAACTATTCAACTACTTACCAGATAGAATAATAGATAGATGGATAGATGGATAGACGGAAGGAAGGAAGAAAGGCAGAGTGGGAGGGAAGTGGGGAGGGGGCCTGAATGAACATACAAAGTCACTAGGAGAAAACACACAAAAATAAATAATAGATTTCCATGTGTCAGAAAGGTGGAATTATGGTTCATTATCTTCTATTTTTCAAACCAAACTATTGTAATGTTTTTTGACAGTTACTTTTCTCTAGCTTATAAATAGATCTTTGTTTTCTTCCTCTCCCTTACAATGTTTTTTTTTTTTTTATTTAATAACATCACTTTTCTGTCTTCTGATGGAGGAAAGAAAAGTATGTATTTGCATCTTAATTAATAATTTAACATCTCACTATTGGAATTTTAGAGGTCTTCTGTTTAATGTCATCAATTCATTGATTACAACTTGATCTAGATAAGATCATCTCAGAATATTTGAAGCTTGAAGAAGAAAAGGAAAAATAGATGTAATGTGTTTTGGCCCATAGTTTCTCCACTCAAAAGGTAATTAACTGAGTTCCATGTAGCCCAGCACAGGGTCCAATGCGAGAGGAACTGGGGACCAGCACAGCAAATCCATCACTTGGGCAGTTACAGAGTATTAACTTCTATAAAGCTATTTGGAGTCGCAAATCCAATACCACCAAACATCGCCATTCGATTACTTGTTGTATTATTTTACCTCTTACTTGGTATGACAAAAACCAACTACTTCCAAAACAGGAAAAATCCTCCCTTTTCAAATAATAGTAACTGTGGAAATTTTTAGCACTTTCTTTAAACAACCAATGTCAACTCCATGAGTACTGAGTGGTAGAGGATGTTATTTCCATTTTATTCGTTTGGTTGTGGTTGCCATCCAAAGAAGTTACACATGAACAGAGCACGCCAAGCTTATGTCTTCATGCAATCGACATATCCCCAAAGACACCAATTTCATGAATTCATCCTTTCTGACACAGTCGAAGTTAATCGTTTTCTCGCAAGTTTGTTTGTTTTTTAATCAAAGCGCAGCAAACAGCAAATGAAAATGATAATTTTCTTTGGACCCACCATATTTTCTACAAAGCAACTACTGGCGGTGATTAAGTGAAGACAAAACTACATGCTGCGGTAGTTGAAATACTTCTGGAATTTATTAACTTCAGTATACATGTTAAGGCCAAATGAGCTTCTTTAATTTCCATAATGAAATTGTTTTTGTAAAGTTAAAAATACTGTAATGAGGCCAAAACGGTGTGCTTTCAGGGGGCTCCCATGGTGAAACAAATGAGATTTTAGCTTCTCTAATTGGGCATACTGCAAGCTGGCTCAATGCTGTCCTCAACACAGGATGTTTGTTATCCTAACAAAAAAGAGGTCTACAGCTGTCAGCACAATGCTATATGGCTTTTCAGAAGCCTAGCTATCGGGGAAGAAGACTGCGGCTCTCTGGCTGGGACCACCCAAAGGGAAAGATCAAGAAGAGAAGAGCGCTTCTCTTCCCTGATTAAGAAGTTATTCGTAAGGTAATTTGTTTACAGCTATCAAAGGGAAGCTTTGGAAGCAACTGGGGAGAATTCCCAGAATCCTCTGAAAGAATTTTATTTGATTAAGCAATGAATATGGATATTTTCTCTCCTCCCACTCCCCCCCTTTTTTTTCTTTTGTCCTCTTATGAATTAAATCTCATTACCTGTCAACACAGGCCTTTGGAGTCTTACTGTTTCTGTAGAAAACAAAAGTTAGGCCCATTTTGTTGAGGCCGCTATTGCCAAACTCGGCTGGTGAGCTGCCATGCTGGGTACCATGGAAACAGTCTATAAACCTCTTCGAGCTTTGGAATGGTTTTGATGTAATATTGTCTTCATTTATTTTTAACCATTACTTTCAACTGCAAAGGGAAGCAAATAGAAGACTAGTCAAATTAATTTTTAGCCACCAGAAGTAAGGTAGTAACTGAATTTTTTTAGTTTGTAACAGGTATTTTATTTCTGATATAAATATTCAAAAGACTCTAGAAAGAGGAATAATTTTGCTGTAAAGTTCCACACTACTCAGTAACATTTACTAGATGCTAGACAAGTGAACGATTGGTATATTATCAAAATATATGAAAAATTAATAGCATATTCACCAAATGAATTAAAATCTCCTAAATCCAATTATTCAGAGGGATAAATATTTAAAAGATAATGTAAGCTGCTATAGTAGGCTATAATTATACATTACAGGGGTAAAATGTACATTTCCAACAGCATAATTCCAAAATGCTCTTTTTGCATTGTTCTAAAGGAGAACATTATAAATCATCACACAGGAATTATATGAAATAGATTTTATTATAGTAAAACTTCCTCTCCTTGCCCCCAACTAATAGCTTCTACTTTACATTAATTTTATTGTTGTTTCCAATTTGTTCAAAACATAAAACAAGTCCACTGTAACGAAACAAAAGGAGGTTACTTACTATTCTTCTCCCCTTTTACTTTTACTCCTCTTACTTTTCATTTCTATTTTTTTTCATGAAGCTTTCAAATACCAGTCATTTCAAAAACTCTAACCAATCCTATATTTTCAAGATGAGTTTAAATATGAAAGAGACTATTTAGAGGAAAGTCTGTCGTTCAAAATTTTGTAAATATAGAATCTAATTAAAAATGAATTGATTAGTTATGTGCCTATATTTTGCAAATAAAAGGAACAAAATAAAATTGTAGGTCCAGAATGATGATAACACCAGAAACCATGTACAGACGAAGTATATATGATTGCATTTAATTATAAAGAATCCAAATTCTGAGATGACAGCAAAGGATAGTGGTTAACTGCACAGGCTCTGGAGTCTAAAAGATATGAGTTGGAATCTCAAGTCAGTCCCATTAATTGTGTGGCCTTGGGCACTTTAACTCTTTAAATCTTGGTTTCCTGATCTGTAAAGTGGGGATCATAAAAGTATCTACCTCACTGAGCTGCTGGATCAAATGTGATCATGGTAGTGCCTGCATGTTATAATTAGTCAGTTAATTTATGTGATAAGGATGAAGTGATGAAGATGATGATGGTGATGACAATGTTGACACTGAAGATTCATGCACCACAAAATCCTACGTTTGAATATCCCTAAAATGATCTTCTAGAGGCCTGGAAACCAGAGTTTAAGGTGATCAGAAGCAGGCACATATACACATAGAATATATTTTGTCATTTTATTGCTTATGAAGGGGAGCAGAATATACCAACCCAAAATATGCCACTTTGGCATATTGATTATTTTGAGCTGAAGGGAACTGAGAAAAAGCAGAGACAGGACAAGCTTTCTGCCCTCCTCTGATCTACCTGAAAACAGAACATACGTTCCCCTTATGAGGGTGTTCTCCTCCCCTCATTTCCCGCACCAGGAAGGGGATAACAACCTGAACGTCCGAGACAAGATGGCACTGAGAAAGAGTCTATACCAACAAACATTACTTACTGATTCACTAGCCCTTATCTACTATTAGTTTCCTCATACATTTACCTTCCCACAATTTGCTGCCTCTAGAAGCTCTTTCAAACCCCTTTTCCATTTTCTTGTCACTTCTCTACAAATTTATTGTTCTTCTGTTAAGATGGTATATAACCCCAAGTTCTACTACTCCTTTGAATTACTTATCACTGAGTGCTCCCATGCGGATGCACAACGCACCTGTTGATAAACTTCTGTTTGTTTTTTTCTTGTTAATCTGTCTTTTGTCGGTCCAATTTGCAGGGCCCCAGCCAATAAACCTAAAAGGAGTTGACGAGAAAAGAGTTTTTTCCTTTCCTACACTGGATACACAATACAACATTTTAGGTGGGAGGTATGTGAAATGCCTCAGTGTTAGGGACAGAGGTGATTGAAGAAAAAGGAGTCAGGGGACTTGCTTAATTAAAAGGAAGACGTGAGGAGATGAAGACAATGGTGTAGTCACATACGCCTCAGACAGCCCCAGAAGTGTGTCTGATATCAAGAACAACTAGAAACAGAACTCTGCTAACAAATGACAATAATCATTCAACAGAAAACTTCGGAGTGGAGACAAGCTTCGTATCTTTGGAACTGTCCAAACTGGAGCTATATGCATTAATATTTCTTGGAGAAAACAGATCGTAGAAAAGAAGATTGTAGTATGATTTGTTAATGGAAGTCTACCAAACTGTGAGTCTTTTCACCAAACAAGCCAAAAAGTTATGACTTCCTTAGCCGTGAGAGGCTCCATGAGTCCCAACTAGAGGAATTATCTCATTTCTCTCCTATACCAAAAGTAATTGTATGTTCTCTGAATCTTCTGCTTTTCATAACATTTGGCTAAGTCTATTTCACAATGAATATATTACATGATAGCAAAAATTGCTATATGCGAAGACAAAAACAAGAAAAATATGACTAGATTAAATTGAATTATTTAGCTTAAATATGTCACTAATAGTCAATGAACAATACTCATTAATAATGTTGATCCACATGGTATCTAGTCCTGAAAGTCACTATTTGGTATTAGATCAGAATAACCATTTTATAGCCATTGAAATGGTTTTCTAAACCATTTATACCAATAGGCAATAACAATAAACTCACTTTATAGTCTCAAATCCCTTGTGGTATGTGGACATCTCGATTCACGAACTGACCATTTTCCTTTTAAATATACGTGTATGTGTGTATGTGTGTGTGTGTGTGTGTGTGTACATTCTTAAGAAAGAGCATTTACTCATTTACATTTTCAGAATGAATTTTCAATTGTGCAAAGCCTTTTGCAACATCTCCACTCATCTCAGACATGAATACTGTAACATGTATGGGCATAGCTGAGGCAAATTTATCATGACAGCAACCAAATAATAAATCTGTATCTCTATAACCAGTTCCATTTCCGAATAATTTCTCTGTCGCACATTATTTTAGTCTGGCAGATTGCTCCATTCTTTCTTTTTTTCCCCCTTTACTTTGGGGTTAAACTGCACTTTCGAATTCACATTATTTTGCAGATAGCTTGTCACCTTCACTTAAGTTGCTATAGCTGGCATTTCTTTTCTATCAGCTGAAGCAGTTAATTTACTTGCATTGACCAGCCAACGATGTAATCTACCACCTGATAATTGTGTTCTTCTTGAGCCACCAAAGTCTTAAAAGACAAAGAAGACTTAATTTTTGCAATTTTTATAGTTTGAATTCTTATGATTTGACCTTAAATTTCTTTGATTTGCTGAGGAACTCCATGACTGGGTTAGGTGGGACTTTTTTTTTTTTTTTTTTAACAAATCACATCCATCCATCTATGTTGTATTTAATATAGGAGGACCCTTTCAGGTCGTATTGTAACTGATGCAGCAATACTGAAATTTCAAACACAGTGGGATGTAAATAGTGTACCTCTTTAAGGGCTGCTGGATAAATTATTGTTGACATACAGGCCGCTTATTCCAAATAAAATAATTGTTGTCATTGATATTATTAAAAGAATGGAGAACTTTGTAGGAGGAGCAGAATAAATATTATGCAATACCAAAATGGATATGTTCTAAAATGTGCACATGCCAGCAATTTAATATTATAAAGCTGGAATGGAAATATTTTGGAAACCTACTAAGTCATACCAGAAGTAAATATTTCTGTTAATCCAAAAATGTTAGACAATTTAAACCTGCTAAAGTTGAATTTCACAGCTATTTTAGTCTTCTGTAAATAATTACTATTTCTACTTTTCTCTAGACGATTATAATACCAGGAAATGCTAATTCATACTTATCAAGATAAGAAGGAGCTAGAAACCAGAAACATGCTCTGTTCAGTCTGTTACTTTATTTTGGGCTAAGAGACTGCAGTTTTGACAGTGGGGCCATCTGCTACTAACTTTTCTCCTCATCATCATGCCAGTCCAGTCAAAAGCAATTAAACCTGTTTTGCCATTATAATATGTAGATAATGATGATAAATTATAGCTTTAAAATGAGTTTCAAATTATGCATATGCTAGGTACTTTCCTTACAGCTACTCATATAAAAGATATTCCTGTACTTGTGAAATTTTTCAGCTATTTTATTAATGATGTTAGCTCTATAATGAGCTACCTACCAGGATATTTTGCAGGCACAGAGCCTAGCAGTCATTATAAATCTATTTATATCCCAGCAAGATGTTTCTCCAAGTGCAGAGCAGAGCCCTAACATTCTGCGTTGCTGTTGAACAAAATATATAGCACACACGGCTCCAACTTGCTATGTTTTATTATGTCACATAATCAATAAAACGCATAAATACCACAAATAAAAAGTAGCAGGAAGAAAATTCTATGGCTCTGGCACAACATGGGGCTATATAGTAGAGAGAAGATGAGGCTTAATGATTTCCAGGAACAGATACAACGCTATCATTCTTGAGGCAAGCCATACATTACCTCTGATTTCCGTCAAAAATGTTTGGACTTTTTTCAATGTAGAAACTATGAATAAGCCAATGTTCCAAAATGGTAACTAATATCAATCTTTTTTTTAGGAATGTCAATGGGGATTGCTATGTTGGACAACAGTATTGTTTGTTTGGTTTGGCTTTTCAAATTTGCAGCTGCCAGTATAACTATTTTTTCAGAAGATTTGTTACAATTTTGTTTCCACCTTTTAATTATGTCCCCACCAAAAAAAGAACCAAGAAATGCAGTAAATGCCTTGAATATCCCAGGAAATTCCATTCAAATAAAGTCTGTTGTGGTACGCACTCCAAATCGTAGCTATTTAAGATACCACCCCCTACAGTACTACAGTACGTAACTAATGTGGCTTTGCTCATTCAAGAGTCACAGAATGGAAGCCCTTCTTGTACTGTTTCCTGCCATTGTTTTCTCTAGCAAGAAACCATTTGGGATGGTAAACATGCATTAATTATAGATATCCAAGTTTCTAATTCTGTTTTTTCATCAAAACACAGACTAATGATTGTGGGGAGAAAGAAAGGAAGAATTTTGTCTGAAAGAAAAGAAACTCTTAGCAACGTTGGAAAAATGTTCCCCTTGGCGGTAGTTCATTATAGCCTATCTTTTTCATTACTATGTAACACTCATAAATAAGTCAGAGGGAGAAGGAACATGGAAAAATGAGAAACTCACCAATTATATTTGCCACAACGCTATATAAATGGATGCAGTTTATTGATATTTTAATAGGTCTTCTCCTGAACTATGTTGGAAATAGGAGTCTCAATTGTAGCTAATCATCCATTTGCAGACAAAGGCATTATTCATCATGACTCACACAAGGACCCACCTCGATTTTACACCATTCTTCAAACCATCATTTTGGGTCATACCCTGAGCATTTCAGTGGGCTTCTCCAGACAAATGCGAATAGCAGGCACTTACCCAGGGCCCACAAATTGCCAACTATAGAAACCAACAGTGGGGGAGTTTCATCTTTCACTTTTTCTCCCTCATTTATAGCGTGGAGCCTTCTGTAATAGTAAAGTTTTACAGCATGGGAGATGTATGGTCAAATTCTGACAGTGGGGAAAATATTTCAAATCTAGAGAAACAATGAGATTGCTTTCCCTCAGTTCCCCAGCTGCTTAATGAAATGTGTGTTGTGAGTTGAATGTATGCAAATAATGGTAAAAAAAAAAAGTATTCAGTGCGCCAGAAAACAGCTTTTGCAAAGCACAATTTAAACGTTCTAATATTGGCTTTAGCAGGGAATGTAAAAAGAGCAGAAATATAATAAGATAGGAAAATAAAATAGAAGGGAAGAGGGACTAGCAGGGAGGAAAACAGAGGCAATTTCAAATAACAGCAAGAATACGGAACGGACCCCTGTTTCTACGGCTCTGAGAGATGACTGTGAATAGAGCAAGCCGACCGCTGCACAACTTCTCCGTAACGTTTGGCCTCGGAAGAGCAATGAGCACGACGGAAGCAGCTTTGGAATCTCAGCTCCAGATGTGACTCCAGCTCCACCAGCTGTGCAATCTTTCTTACTTTTCCCAGACCCTCTATTTCTTCATCTGTCAAGTGGATGAATCCAACTACCTCATAGGATTGCTATGAAGATTGAAAGAAATATCACATAAAAATATCTACTCGTGTCCCTTGCACAAAGTTAGGTGCTAATAAATGGCATTTGTCGTTATGACCTCTTATGCCCAGCATTTATTTCTGTTTAAAAATATTTTTCCTGATTAAAAAAGTTGTACATCATCATCATGGGAAATATTTTCTGCTGGTTCCCACTATCACAAAATATGCTTTCTCCCCATAATTAGTGAATCCTCTGCACAATGAAGACCTCCACCCTTCCTGCCCTTTTAGGGCAGCCGGGAGAGCGTAATTTCCAGACCTGTGGTTCTCAGCCTTGGTCGCACGTTAGAATCACCTGGGATGTTTTTTGAAAAATATAAGAATGCTGGAGACCCGATTAATTGATCTGGGCTTTAAAATTTCTTAAAGCCACCCAGGCAATTCTAATGTGAAGCTGAGGTTGGGCCCAGGGGTTCATCCTGTGTGTGGGTGAGACAGGGTAGCAAGCAAAGGTGTGGTGAGTCACAGGGTAAGTCTACACTTGCTGCTGAGCATAAATTCCTTAACTTTAGTTCCATTTTTAAAGAAACGACAACATTTTCCACTCTGTCTGGGAGGGCAAGTGGCATTTGGTACACAGTATCTTTTAAAACCAGTCCAAAACCAGCTAAATAAATATAACATATTCCACTTTTCCCATTTGGCCTCTTCATTCTCATTAGCAGCTGCCAATGTGTTGCCATATTTTTATTTCCCTTGGCAGAGAAGGCAAATTGCTCCCGGAAGAGTATGTGCCAATCAAGAAGATGGCAAAGATGGTATGTGGATCATCAGCCTCTATCAGCATCCTTCCCTTTGCCCAACAAGAGCATGAATTATCCTCCATATGACCTTGGGATCCTGCTCCAAGGTCACACATTTATCTCCGTGTTTGGTTTCTTCAACTTTGAGACCCAGCTGCTCTGTCTTTCTGTAATAATTTGTTTTTTCAAAATCCTGGGAATATAATGAGTTTTTTCTCAGTATTTATTCTTTAATATGTAGTACTTCATTGCAACTGTACTAAAAACAAAATACGTCCTCAACAAATCTTAGATTAGTCCTTTTCTAGAAATTAAAAAATAACTGGACTGGGGCTGGCCTGGTGGCGTAGCAGTTAAGTTCGTGTGCTCTGCTTTGGCAGCCCAGGTTTCACGAGTTCGGATCCTGGGCTCAGACCTACACTTTGCTCATCAAGCCATGCTGTGGTGGTGTCCCACATACAAAATACAGGCAGATTGGCACAGATGTTAGCTCAGCAACAATCTTCCTCAGCAAAAAGAGGAAGATTGGCAAGAGATGTTAGCTCAGGGCCAATCTTTCTCACCAAAAAAATAAATAAATAAATATCTGAACTGAAATTAGACCCAAAAGCCTGATTTACCTGAGTTATACTGTGTTCCAGAAAGTCATTAATTCTCCTAATACTCCATTCTGGGGGGAAATTAAATCACCCACCCACTCTTTTTATCAAGTTTGTGAAAACACTGCATTACGCTCCCTCCTCTGTACAGCTCGGCAGCAGCAAACTGATAAACACTAATCCAGCTCTGTTGACATCAGTCAATTATGCAGTGCCACACAAAAATAGCAATAGAAACATGCTGTATGAATTGCCATTGTATCAAAATAGCCGTATTGATTTCAACTCCATTTTACAAAGAAAAGCAGAAAAGGGTTTTCCAAGCAGAAAGCAAGAGGGAAAGAAGCAAGGGAATATTTCTTGTTGGATTTTTAATTTTTGCATTGGAGCATGCTAATGTAGAACTGATCATGGGACCTTACTCTCCTCTCAATATAGTTTCTTTTCTTCAAAAAAGGTTTAGAACCTGTTTTAAAAGGTTAGGAAGGTCGGTTGGTCTGTTACTGTGGCAACGGTCATCCCCAAGACGCAGCATAACTAATAAGTTAACTAGATGCACCCAGCTCTGACCAATGCGGCAGCAGAAGCCATGAAACTAAACTGCTGAGAAGCACTGGCAACTTTGCTGAGGGAGGAATGGTGCAAACTGGTACACTAGGGAAGCCAATAATCCAATTTAGAAGTGCAGGTTCTCATTTCAGTTTCATTGGCGTGTTCATTTTGAACTAAAGGGATCTGAGCAGTAATTCTATAAACAACCAGCACTTAGAAATCAGAGGCAACAAGGTTCTCTAGAGGTATAATTGCTTTTAAACCAGGCAACCTGAAATTGTGTCTGCCTAGTGTAGCAGGGAGAAGGGGGGAAAATATCTCAGCTGGGAAAACGAGTAGCTGGCCAAAGAATACCGCAAGCCAGGCATAGCTGGGGTATCTCGATATACCCAATAATGTAATTAAATTTAATAAAATTCAACAAGGATTTTTGCAGCACTTACCATTTTATTAGGCACCATACGTTTTACATAAACTAAATTTTGTAATCCGAATTTTGTAATATCGGGAAAACTAATTATATAAATAAGACCTGCTTCAAATTACAGGTCTGCCATCTTACCATCTGCGGCAGTGAAAACTTTGCTAGGTAGCATACCCTCTCTAATCCTAGTTACATCATCTCTAAAATGGTGATAATAGTTGCATCTGCTTTATAGGTTATGGGTACCAAATGTAATAGTCCATGTGTTTATCATAGTTCTCAATAAATGTTAGCTCTCAATATTAGTAACCTTTAATTTGTCTGTCCTTTCTGTTCATATTTTGAATGTCAAAGAAAGATTCTATTGCCCACAGAAATATGTACAGGCTTCTTCACCAGAAGAAAAGTACTCCAACAGAAGGAAAAAAAATGGTATATAGAGTTATCATTCCTGATTATTTTGAGATAAAGCGCTACACACAATTAGCAACATTCAAAGATCTGAATACCTAAAGAAAAATTAAGAGCTTTAAAAGTTGCTTGTATGAACCAAATAATAATAATAATAGCAAACCACTCTAATCAGGACTTTGCCTCCTCTACTGCACCTTGTCAAGGTCACCAAAGACCTCTTCATGGCGGCATCTGGCGCATTCGTCACTCCCTCCTCCGTGCTGCCCTTTTGGCTCATGGCTTCCAGAGCATCACATTCTCCTAGTTTTCCTCTTATCTCACTAGTCACATCTCAGTTGGTTTCTCATCCTTTAAAGTGCCTCAGGGCTCAGTCCTTGTTCCTCTTCTTCACTTACTCTCACCCCCTTGGTGACCACGTCTAGTCCTGTGGATTTAAATGTCATGTATATGCTGACATGGCTTCCATTTATATCTCTAGCCTTGACTTCCCTGAACAATGGGCTGCCTACTCAATGTTTCCACTTTGGCATCTAAAAAACATCTCAAAATCAACATGTCTAAAGAAACTGAACCTCTAATAGGCCTCCAAAATCTGTTCTACCTAAGTCTTCTCCATTACAGTTCATGGTGATTCCATCTTTATATTACAGACATCCTTGACCCCACCTTCTTTTACACTCCGCGTCCAATGTTTTCAAAAATTCTGTTGGCTCTGCATTCAAAATATATCTACAATCCAATCACTTCTTACAACCTCCACTGCTACCACCTGTGTGAGTCACCAATCCTTCTTGCCTGGATAACTGCATTAGCCTCTAAATAGGTCTCTCTGCTTTTACCTTTCCTCCCTTATGGTCTGTTTCTATCACAGCAGTCAGAGGAATCCTTTCAAAATGTATGTGAAATCATGCCATTCCTCTGCTCAAAACCCTGCAATAGCTTCCCATTTCATTCAGATGATAAAGTCCTATATGATCTGACCCCTGTCACCCTCTAATTTCATTCCCTACTTCTCATGCCCTAATTCATTTCCCTCTCACCATTCTAATCTCCTTGTCTTTTCTAGAATGTTCCAGGCATGCTCTTTAGGACCTTTGCTTTAACTGTTCCCACTGCCAGTCCCATACATGAATCAGAGGAAGGTGATTCCATCGCAGATGTAAGGATAGATGCTGACTAATATAAGCCAATTGGAGCATGATATTTACCTGGTGATAGCCATTGGTCTAGGGGTGGTAGGCTGCTCCAGTAAGACTGATGGGAAGGACCTTCATCCCACATTTGGAGGATGAGTTTCTCTCTTACTCAAATAAGAAAGCATGAAGCCCACAGCAATATGTACAGGCTTCTTGCAACCATGGCAGCCATCTTGCAACCAAAAGAAGAAACACCATTAACAGGGAATCAATGTTAAGGGCCATATTAGAGAGACAGAAAGAACCTGGGTCTTCAATGACATCTTTGAGCCCTAATCATACCATGACTTTACCTCCTCCCATCTCTGGACTTGCAGTTCTATAACATAAGGAACATCTTTAATGTTTAAGCTAGTCTGAGTCAGGTTTTATTATCTGCAGCCAAAAGCATTCTAAAGATACAGAGGTTAACAGAATAAAGATGTCACATGTGAAAAGTAAGATTTAGGGCTGAACCAATCATGCTGGCCAAATTTCACTAATACTTAGAACTTGACCCCTGGCATCATTTGACATCTATGAAATGGGGATATTAATTCATATGCCATGTAGTATCTCAATAATTAAATGCAATTTTGTTAATCATACAACACTATATAAGTGTTAGTTACATTTGCTCTTTGAGTGCTTCATCCTGAAGCACCAAGTAAATATTTTAGAAATTAAAGGTTATGGGGCAATTCAAACTGAGAAACTACTTATCTTAGTGAAGTCATCCTTCACTCCTTCCTTCTGTCTTTCACATTCCACATCCATTCCATCTGAAAATCCTGCAACTCTACCTTTGCGGTTGATAAAGATTGGGACTCCTTCTAACCACCCCCACCGCTGCCACCATAAGCCTAGTCTAAGCCACCACCATATTACAACAGCCTCCTGTCTCGTCTCCTTGTTTTCCTCCTTGCCCTCTAAACTCTATTTTCCTCACAGAAAGCAGAGAGATATTTGAAAACATAATTCAGATCATGTTACTCCTCTTCTCAACACCTTCCCAAGTCTTTCCGTCTCTCTTGGAGTAACAATCCAGGCCCTACTCCCTTGTGATTGTATCTCCTCCTCGCTCTCCCTCCTCGCTCTGCGTCCGTGCCACGGGCTTGCTTGTTCTTCCTTGAACACCAAGCAAGCTCCAGGCTCCCAGACTTTATACCCACTATTCCTCTGCCTGGAACATCCTTTCCTAAGATGTCCCCTTGGTTCCCTCCCTCACTTCCCTCAAGTCTCCGCTCAGATATCATTTTATCAGTGGGACCTGCCCTCATCACCGCACATAAAACACCAACCTCCATATCCTCATCTCTCTCTAACCTTCTTGCTTTGCTTCACTTTTTCTCATAATATCTGACATATAATAGAGTTATTAACATGTCTGTCTATTGTCCACATCCCCCAGTTAGAGGGGAAGCTCCATGAGAGCAGGGGTGCTGTTTAGGACACTGCTTTACCCCCAGTTCCTGCAGCGGTCACAGGCACACAGGAGACACTCTAGTTGTTGAAGAAGAAATGAAGCTAAGTCAAAGGAAGAGAGTACAGTATTGGTTGTGTTGTCTTACATGTATTTGTTTGCATAACCAGGCTTCCAGGCTCGTGGGAGAACGAGCCCCATCCCCAGCATGCAATAAAGGGTTAATTCAGCAGGTTTCGGGTGTTCAAACCCTGCACGTTCCAAAATAGGAACGGGCCCTTGACCAGCTTCTAGGAGACAACCTCCAAGCCCTTGTAATATCCTGCCTGACAGAGTGTCTTTGTGTACCTGGAGCCTTGGGCCAGACCAGATAGTTTATGCTAACAGTGTGATTTATGGTGAATGCTTGCTTTTGTTTGCCCTGGGCCCCCACTGTATCAGTTTGACCTCTGAGGGTGTGGGGGCTGGAGACTGAGTAGCTAAGGTCATCATGCGGGCGCTCCACGCCTACATGCATGACCTGCAATAAAAAGCTTGGACACCAAAGCTCGGTCGAGCCTCCCTGGTTTGTAATGCTGTACACATGTTGTCATACATCATTGCTGGGAGAACTAAGCACTGTCTGTGTGATTCCACTGAGAGGGGATGACTGGAAGCCTGAGCTGGTCTCTCCCTATAAGCCTTTTTCCTTTACTGATTTTAATCTGTATCTTTTTCTTATAATAAACCATAAACATGAATATAACAGCTTTTCTGAGTTCTGTGAATCCTTCTAGTGAATCATCAAATCTGAGTAGCCTTGGGGACCCCTGACCAGCCAGCATTTAGCATGGTGTCTGGTACATAAAGGTGTTTAATAAAGGTTCACCAAGTGAGTAAATGAAGGAATAAATTAACTTAGACAACGGATCCATGCCGTGTTAACCACCCATCCAAATTCTTCTTTTCTCTCTACTCTCTCACTCTGCCCCTCCCAATACATGTTCCTTTTTTTCTCCCACTCAAATTTGCAATACCAGATATGACCACTGTCTAGTAAAACAGCAGCCCTTAAAACTGTCACTAAACATAAGAAAGGTTGACAGAAAGGTAAGATTTAGAGATCAAGACCATTTGGGTAAACAGAGCTTCGTCTCTGCAGACCGCCTTTTAGGCCAATGTTCTGCATGGGATAATTTGCGTTGCTGCCTGACCCCTACCCTTCTGACCTGGATTGAACCCAGCTCAGGAACGCATCCACCAAGATCCGGCTCCAACTCTTCCTCGCTGTTCCTCATCAAATAATTATAAGGGAACCTTCTTTGTTTGCATGGGATTTGACAGCCCAGTGACAGACAGGACAGGGAAGCAGCCACGGCCTTAGCTTGCCTGCTCTTTCACTGCTCACGTATAATGACACATGTATGTGTGAGAGTTAACGATGGATGGTAACATTCAAGGTCTTGAGTGGGTTTCTTCTAGCCCACTGCACTGGCATCTATCATTTTAATAGCCAGCAAGGAAGAAAAAATATGGTTCTCATTAATATCCTGAGTTTGACCTTCCACTTGTCTTGAATTGAAACTCACTTATAGCCTGGAATGCAATCGTGCCTATTAAGAGAATGGAGAAGTCTTCTTTCCTGGAGTTACTTCATTTTCCCATGGAGTACAAAATAGAAAGGAAGAAAGTCAGGGCTGAGGTGGACAGGGTTATGAAGGGAGAGCTATTTCTCTCTGAGGTGCTCAAATTAAGAGACTATGAGATATTCTGCTAGACTAGAACTTAAAGCAACTTTTTGTGAAATCACTTATCTAAAGGAATAAAAAAACATGAAAATAATGTATAATCAGAGTTTGCCAGAGTTAGGAAAATCAAATCTACTGATTCTATGAGCTACCTGACAATCTAGTAAAAATTGGGCACAGTCAGTTTCTGTTTCTTGCAACCAAAGAATCCTAAATAATAGACATTGTATACCACTTTGTTTAAAATGGGTCCACATTAGAATCTGTCATAGGATGGTTCAACAGCGGTTCCACAGATAGTTATGAGTCTGTAGTGTAGTAGTAATAATCATAGTGGAGCAATCACACTCTAACGATATTTGCCTGTGTGTCATATGTGGGTTAAAGACAGGACAAAGTATTTATCGCTAATAATGAACAGTGCATACAAAGGTGAAATTTGGTCTGCTTAAGTACGAAGGCCAGCAAACTTTTACACACTCATGAAACAATTCTGTGTAGTATAGAGGGGCTGATTTAAAAAACACTGTTGCTTCATGTACTTAAACGTAACAAATATAGAATTTCCTTAAGAAACCTATAATTCTGGTTTTACACTCCTTAAAACAAAACTGGACTAGATTAAGGATAATAAGCCCAGTTTAATGGTCCTTAGAATCAATTTATTTTAAAGAGAACCTAGAGGATGTCACTGGTCTTACACAGCATCTTCATTATTCTTTTCCAAACTGTGTTGACTTCAATGCAATCATTCAGACATTTAAAAAAGATAATTATTAAACATCTACTCTAGGTATAGCATAGTATAATGTCTTATGAGCCATATAATCTCTATCCTAATGAGTTTCCAACTTAACTGGGAAGCTAAGGCATTGACAGGACCATGAAAAGTTAAGTTAAAAAACCGAAGTAGCAATAAGACATAAGAGATTACTCAAGAAGAGACCCAAATCTGGTCCCCACCTTTGAGCGTTTTCATAACATAGCTAGAGAGACAGACAGTTAAAAACAGATCTATATTAGAACAGAGCCCAAGCTACATCAGTGGTATAGAAAAAAGTGATGTGAGAAGACAGAGGGAGCCATTAATTCTGTCTCGTAGGTCTGTGAAGGCTTCATAGAGGAGATTACAACTGATACGGAACTTGCAGGATAAGCATGATTTAACGTGGCAAGGATGAGGAAGAAAGCATTCTAGCCTGAGGGAATTGTAAGAACAAAATTAGGCCAAACTCAACTATCCGAGGGAGTGGCAAGTAGGCCAATGTGCCCGGAGCCTGAGACATATGGGAGGATGGAGTCAGGCGAGACTGTGTGAGTTGGTTTGTATTTGAATTATCTAAAGGTAATGAATGGGGAGTCAAGTGCTGGTGTTTAAGTAGGAACAACAGGATCCAATTTGCATTTTATAAAGGTCATTCTACCAACTACGTAGAAGACAGATTGAAGGGAGAAGAAATCAGAAGCTGGAAGACCAACACTTCATTCTCCATATGCCCATCCATCCACTCTGTTGAGGAGTATTCACAAGTAATGGCTGCCAGAGTTTGATTCTTTGAACAGAGGTTGCAAACTTATGAGCCATGGACAGATCTGAACTCTGGCTATGTTTGGCACAGCTTATTGTTTGTTTCTTTGTTCGTTTTAATTTGACCCAAACTTTGAAATGAAGAGATTCCCCATAAAAATCTAGATTTTCACCTTCTCTGAAAAATCAGATCTGGCAAAACTGGACCCACATTTCCAGCTGAAGTTGAGTAGTAGATGAACCCTTGAACAGGAGGCATCAATAACCAATTTCCCACAGTGCCACCATTTATATTTTGTCCCTGAAGTTGAAGCCAAGTGTTAGTGGCCACGGTCATTGTGCTTACACTGCTGTCTAACTTCCAGTAGAGAACACTTAGTACCAATGTAACTATCAAAAATGAGACAGTAAGAGAGAGATGGAAAGAGTGGTTCATTTCAAGAAAAATAAGAGGGAGCATATTTCTTTGTGGAAATGACGAACTATTCCATGTTTTTAATGCAAATACAGTGTCTGTGTTAGAAGAATACAGCTTAACATGCCCTTATGCGTATATCATCCCACCATACTCATCTATGTTACCTGTTGTGTATTTGAATTTCCAACCCCAAAGAAAAGAGAAGTTTAAGGTAGACCTTCCCAAGAAAGTGGCATTTGAGCTGAGACTTAAAGCATTGAGTAAAAGTTAGCTTTGTAATATCTTCTGTCACCGCTTGGTATAGTAACCCCAGATATCACCAAAATTACCTGGATTTCTGTGAGTCAACTAGTGTTTGCCTCCTTTAAGTTGATTGTAGTCTCCTAAGGAGTCATGGCTAATGAGGACACAAGGCCTGGTACAAGTCATATATTCATTTAACAAATATTTATTAATCACTTACCTGTAGTTACATCAGTACAAAGACAGTATTCTCTTTTGGAAGTTAGACAGCAGTATAAGCACAGTGACTGTGGCCGTTAACCCTTGGTTTCAGTGTGAGGGACAGAATATAAATGGTGGGGCTGTGGGAAATTGGTTATTGATGCCTTCTGTTCAGGGGTTCATCTACTACTCAACTTTAGCTAGATATGTGGGTCCAGTTTTGCCAGATCTGATGCTGGCACTCTGCTAGGTTTGGGAGGTACTGTATAGCCATGATCTAGACAGATATGTACTTAAGTTCAGATTTACATTTACATTAGCTAGTTATAGCTAAGGAGACAGACAAGTAACAAATTGTAATAAAATATAAACGATACATGAGGAGAGGTTAGTGTACACATTAGAGCACACAGTGTCAATCAGGAATGCTTTCAGCTGCAAGGAAGAGAAAGCCCAAATGATGGCGGTTTAATCAAGTCGGGGGGTATTGTTCTCCTAGAGTAAGAAATCAGGAGGTAGGCTGGTGTTTATGCAGTGGTTTCACAATGACAGGACTGGTGTTCCTGTGATTTTCTAGGCCTCTTCTTCATGGCCACATGAGATATTTTAACGTAGGATGAACAAGAACTGGTTTTGGGTATGGGAAGAAAGGGGAGTGAGAATCAAGGAGACACAGATCTCTGGCCTTGACAACTGATGGATGTGGAAAAGTTTCCAGAGATAGTGGTCATGGGAGAAAGAGCAGGACTGTCTAAGAAAGGGAAGTTGTCAACTAGGTGGCTGTTTATGAAGGAATCTTCTCTAGGAGAGATCTAAACTGAAATCCTAGGCTTCAAAGTTGTTTTGAACATTGATGGCTTTACCCACCCAATATCTCCTTCTCTCTCTTTGGGTAACAAGACCCACTTTTCCATAGAGAATCTGTTTTACATGGTTCAAATGGAGCTGACACCATCCCCTTTCTCTTGCTACCACAGGAATGGACATGTGAGTTGGATCTGGCCAATCAGAATACTCATCACTCTAGCCATAGGGATTGGTTCAGGGATGAACCAATCAGAGTCCTGGGGATGGAGGAGAAAGCTCTCATTCTTCACTGGGATGCTAAGTGAACATGAGACCTTGCACCAGAGATGGAGAGAAAAGATGGAACTTGGATGCCATGGTTTGAGCACACAGATGCAGCCAGACCTGACCAGCATGCTTCCAAGGTGTAAACCAAGAGATTCTCTTTTTTTAAACCTAAGCCACTTTGTTTTGGGCTTCTGTCTGCTGAAACTCAGAAAGTATTAACTAATATAGGATCATCAATATTTAGGTGGTGATTAAAGCCATTGGAATAGATAATATCACCCAGGGAAACTGTGTAGAGTGAGAAGCAAAGTAGACCTGGGAAAGAGTCCTGAGGATCCCAGACATTGCAAACCCACAAAGGAGACTGAGAAAGGTGTCCAGAGAGGTGTTAGGAGAGCCAGGAGAAACGGAGAGAGCGTAGAGATGGAGAAAATAGTCCTCAGTGTGAAACACTGCTGGGAGAGTAAATGCACATGGCAGCCTCAGGACCTGTTGATAAGGAGAGAGTCTGGGATCTTCATAAAGGCAATATCAATGGGGTGGGGGAGTGGAATAAACAGAAGTCAGATTGCAGTTGGTTGCGTAAGTTGGAAGCAAGGATATTGTGAAAGTTATGATAAGCTACTCTTTTAAGAGTTTTGGCTGTAAAGGAGAAGAGGGAAAAGGACAGCAGCTACAGATGAGACAGAGGATCAAGGAAGGATTTTTCACCAAAATTGAACGTATCTAAATGCTGATAGGGTCTGTATTGGTCAGGACTCTGGCCTGCAAATGACAGAGACTGAATTCAAATCGATTGAAGGAAAGAAGGGACTGTAATGGCTCAGTCACTCCAGAAGCCGACACAGCAGGATCCAGGCACCCTGCCATGTCTCAGGAATCCTCTCCTGCCCTGCTCATCTCTGCTTTCAGACAGGCTCTAATAAAGTGCTGGAAAAACGGCCAAAAGCAGCTCCAAGTGGCACCCCAGTGGAGGGAGAACGCCTCTTTCTCAGGGGTCCTGCAAAGCCCATGGGTTGACAATGACTTGACCTAAAGACTGGGAGAAAAGTGGGGTCAGCCCCACGCAAATCACACGGATGTGGACTGGTGTGGTTCCCTGCTGGGAGAGCAGGTGCTGTTATCAGATGTGATGCTGGAGAAACAGGAAGAAGGTAGGGATTTAAAGACACCGTGGCTGTGGAATTGGCAGAACTTCTCACCATGTGGTTTGGGGCTGGTGGAGGGCTGATGGAGGCGGGGGAAAGAAGTCTACGGTGACCTTGAACTTCATAGATTGGCCAAGTGGGTGATGGTGAGCCATAGACTGAGAAGTCTAAAGAGGGAAGAAAGTGAATGCTAATAGCTTAAAGATTCTACGATCAGATACCCTTTTAGGATACTTCCAACTTCACATTTGGTAGTACTAGGGGCAACTTACTGGAGCCTTGAAGAAGAAATAGAAGTGGGATAGCATTCGAGTAGGTGGCCATAAAAATCAAGGGGCAGGAATAAGGTTGAGACATTCTGGGCACCAGTAGCATCCAGAGAACTTTGCTGTGGCTGAATTTGAATATTCATGATTTATGGCCTCTGTTTAAGTGGTCACTAACCCTAGGCATAGTCATTCAAAACTGAAAGGAATGTCTGAACCATCAGGCATTAATACTGGATTTTGTGAAAGGAACATGGGAAGTTGTATCTTGTTCAGTAACTAACAGGAGCCGTGGCCTTTGCAAGTATATGAGACACTGGGCCACCAGGGCCCACGGCTAATGTAACGGGGAGGCTTGTTCTCAGGCAACCTTTCATTAAATTCCATCTTCATTTGCAAAGGAGGAAAGAGCATCAAGGTAAGTAAAAGGAGCATTCTGTCTTGCTTTACTTTCATGGTATTCTAAAAATGATTTAATATTAGAATACACCAATATGAATGAAGCGGAGCTCTGTGGAAGGCCTAATGGCAAGTGTATTAAAAATGTGTGACACACCGTATATTCTCACAGGAGCCCCATCCAGGACCTCTATAGCTGATAAAATGACATAAAACTGTGATTAATAATATTGTAAATCCTGTTGATTGGAAAACTCAGGGACATATGACAGATTGACCTGACTCTTTGATTTAAGCCAATATCACTGAAATAACCTTTCATATCCCGAGAAAGAATAATGTCTTGCCTGCAGGATAGAACCAGCATCAGAAAACGCAGTTGTCTTTTGAGGTTTGTTTTCATACATTAAATGCTCTTGAAACAGTTTATATCCGAATCTTTATATCAGATACCAAGCTCCTAGCCCAGAATTACCACGATTTCATTAACCCTTCTAAATCATTCATATAATTGTTAATGCAAAATAAAACAATAGAAAAAAGGAAATATGCCAAGATGCTAATAGCGAAAATCTTTAGGTGATGAGTCGGAGTGATTTTGTTCATTTCTCTTTACATTATGGGATTTTTCCTAGTTTCCAACAAAGACATATGATTGGGGGGAGGGGGAAGGAAGCAAATGTTTACATTAAAAAATAAGGAAGTTAAAAAGAAATCATTTTAAAAACAGAAATGTTATAAGTGCTTTCCATCAGATCTAGATAAAAGGGTCACTAAGATTTAACTGAAGCTAATGAACAACCAATGCATAATAGAATGATATACACAACCATCATTGTCATTGTGCATTCCCAAGGCATGCCCAAGCTGCTGTTCTTTACTTTGGTTCTTACATATTTTAGAAAGGAATGTTCATCTGGAAATCTAGACTAACCACTCTCTTTTGGTTGGCCTCTTCTACTTTTTTTTTTTGCTGAGTAAGATTCGCCCTGGGCTAACATCCATGCCAATCTTCCTCTATTTTGGATGTGGGTCGCTGCCACAGCATGGCTACCGACGAGTGGTGTAGGTCCACGCCCAGGAACTGAACCAGGGCCACCGAAGCAGAGCTTGCCAAACTTAACCACTAGGCCATGGGTCCAGCCCCAAGGACTCTCTACTTTTAGAGTGGGTACCTTTTCTTTTTGCATCTCAGTGTCTCTTCTTCTGTTACCCATATCCTAACCTTCCTCTGAGGAACCAGCCCTTCCCCTGATTTTAGGCCATGAGTTTACAGTTGAGTTGACTCCACTCCCAACTCCAGGTGTGCACATGTGATTCACCCCTGGCCAAACAGAAGATCATATTCTCTGGCTATGTAAATGGTTCAGGAATGGACACATGATCAATCTTAAAGAGATGTAGTAAAACTGAGGGAGAAGCTCTTTTCTGCTGGACTTGAACCTGGATAAGTGCATGTCTAAAGCTTTTTACAGTTGTTTTGCTGGCATAAAAAAGCCTGAGAATGAAACTCAACTGGTGCAAGGTTAGGTCCTCATTACATTGTTTGAGCCCCTGGATCAAGCCAGTCCTGAAGCCTTCCTGCTACTGGACTTTTCTATTGTAGGAGTCAATAAATTCCCTTTGTGCTTAAGCCAGTTCAACTTGAGTTTTTATCCCTTACAACTGAAAGAGTTCTAACTGATATAACCTTTTATCTATTTAATATCCTACTCAGGGCCATTGTTATCAGAGGATTTAATTGTTGTACTTCGGTAAGACCAAGAGAGTTGCACAAGCAGACTCCTGCAATTGTACTCCTTTTAATGCGTAAACTTTAAGTACAGGTATCCCAAAAGTTTGTGTCAGGCCACTTTGCTTTTATGAAAGACCTATATTAGTACCTGTTTTCGCTAACTGAAAGAAAACCGAAGAGGATTTTCCTTTTGCAAAAAGTGAAAACAGCATTCAGCATTTGTTTTGCAGCGAGCCATTATAGAGGCAGCGCACACACAGAGCTTCTTCGCTTCATGCCATTTTGGTTCACGACAGTTTTCATAGGAACGCTCTGCTTTCAGATAGCAGGGGAAAGCCATATTGACGTAGCACTTTCTCTTGTAGAGCCTGAGTACCGAAGTTTGCACACTGAAGACATCAACGCATAAGCAATGCTCACATTACAAATAAATTAACCCTGACGTTAAATAACATATACAAACAATATCCACCAACCTATTAAAAATATCATACTTTGGAAAGTTCTAAGCAGCGCCCTAACAATAGTTCTTATGTTTTGACAAATACACCAAATAATAAACTCGAGCAAAGGTTCTCAGTCCTGTTGAGTTTCCCTGTCCTTCAAAGTTCACAGCAATGTGAAGGTAGAGGATTTTGTGTCTGAAGGTACAAAAATTCCATCTGGACTAAGCTCAGCCACACCCGACTTAAGAGTGCTCTGATGTAAGCAAGGATCGCAGGAGAACTTCTATCACAGTTCACAGAAAATGACAATAAACCCGCCCACTAATTCAGAAGGTAGCTTGTTTGAGAAGGAGAGGACTCAGGGAAGGGGAGAGGGAATGCCATCCTCTCATTTCCTCCTCCTTCTCCTGCAGGAGGGGGATTCAGTGGCACGTGACAGCACAACCCTGAAGGTGAACGGAAGTCAGAGAAGAGCAGAGAATGGCCTTCTCCGTCATTGTTGGAGATGATCACTTCTGTCAGCGGGCCACCGGAGCTGTGGCCTGCTCTACAGCACCCACGTGCTTTACTTCCATCTGTTATAAAATTGTCATAATATAATAATTTTTGTTTGAACAGGACACCTTTTGTATCTTCCAGGCAAAGGCAATGATAAATATACCAATTTACTATGTTTGTTATATGAACATACCCCTTAGATATGACACTCTTATTCAGTGCACACCCTATACAACTGTACATGGCAGCCTGTGAATGGCAGACAACAGTATAAAACTATGATAAAGAATCCCCATACACACTGGCCCACCTTGAAATAGTTCAAGTCTTTTCTGACCCTTCCGTCATATTTCTGCCACAGAGACACACTTTCATCAATACTGGACATGTTAAACCTGCTCAGCCTCCCCTGATAACAGGGTCACAAAAATGCCAGTTACAGATGGAGAAAGGAAACAATCATTTTTTTAATATCTGTCACATGCTGGGAAATATATTTTCTCATTTTCAAAATTATCTTTTTCTTTATTTTTGTTTTTATTTTTATTACAAAATAAACTTTTAAAAATCTAAGCAAAACAGTAAGGGATAAGGTAAAAAATAACAGTCTTCCTCCTAACAATCATTCTGACTCCTCATAGATAAACAACATTAATAATTTCCTGAATATTCTTCCAGGAAGTTTCTATACACATATGCATCATCAACAAGCAAACAAATCAAGAAGGAAATAAAAACTTGTGTGCATGAGAAATATAAATATTCAGATAAACGGGATGCCCAGTAAGGCAGGGATAAGCATCCATATCCCTCAAGTTGTCACCTGCTTGAATAGGCAGATCCAGGAGGTCACCTTGGAGGAGGTGTCTTCATTCTGCAAAGAAAAAGTAGCTGCTCATAGTTATGCAAGCGCAAGGCCGGCAGACACCCAGTCTCCCAGGGTGAGAGTCGAGGGGGCAATTCAGGCTCCTGTGCTTCTAGCAAAAGCCACTCCTATCCCTGGTATACAGAGTTTGTAGAGGAGATGGACCAATTTGAAAAAGAACTCCTGTTCCCATTATCCTCTGGAAAAGAGGACATCTAAAGTTCAACCACTGCCTGAAGTTAGGGAAACTGGCCTGGTGGCTCCATCAGGAAAGGATACCGAGGCCTCACCAGGAGAGCAAAAGGACATCAGCCCATCACCAGGGCCCAGAGGTTTCCACAGAAGGGCTTGTGCAGGGAATGTGGCTAAGACCGGACTTGGGAATTGGAGAATAATGCCTGAGCCTGTGGGTACAAACTGAAAACAGCTATTCCTCCACAGCACAAACATCACAGCTTCTGAGGATCCTGAAGGAGTGAGGCATTCCAACAGCCTTGGGCGAGTGTCACCTGACAGCTGGTGCCAGGACCAGTCAGTACTACTGAGCCAGGAAAGGAGAAGCAAGGCCAGGAGAGGACTGAGCAGACTCTGCTGTGCTGGCTCCCCCTGGTGTTGGGAGCTGGACTCACACATCCCTTTTGAACTGCATAAACCGTGGAGTTCTTAGACAACTCATTAGGGCAAGTGGATACTTGAGCAATTAGCGGGAAAAATAGGAGATGTATTCATCTGTGTACGAAGTTAGTTAAGCATATCAAGCTGGTTACATACAAGACACTACATATTTTTATGTTTATATGTACTTTCTACATATGTGTGTACACATATATACGTGCGTGTGTGCATAATGTGTGTGCATTATGCCCATCATATACTATTCTTCAACTAGCTATTTAATATAATAATAATTCTTGGACATCTTTCCATACCTGTGTATCTATCTCATTCCTTTTCATAGCTACATATAATTCCATTGTATAGATTTATCATTTATTTAACTAGTTCTCAATTGACAGACGTCTAAGCTCTTTCCAGTTATTTACTATTACAAACAATGGTGCAATAAGTATCCTTGCACATATATTTTTATTTATCGGTGAGATAAACTTCTAGAAGTAAAATTGCTGGAGAAAGGTATATGCATTTAAAAGGATATCTCTATTGCCAAATTGCATTTCAAAATAGTTGCACCATTTTATACTACTGCTAATAGAGTATGAACGATTTTCTCATATTTTTCCAAAAGCACAGACAATTAAATGTATGGATTTTCCATTCTAATAATAAAAAATATCATTTCATTTGATGTTGCACAACAATCCTGGGAGATAGAAATTATGTCCCCGATCTTTCAGATGAGAAAACCAAGGCTGAGAAAGGTTGTATAACTTCTTATATGGTTAATAATTAGAAGAACAAAGATTCAAACCCTGATATATTTGATTCAAAGCCTGTTCATTCATTCATTTAATAGAACTTACTATGTTTCAGGCAGTGTTCTACATATGTTATATATATTTGCTCATTTTATCTTATATCAAGACTTTATGGCAGATGCAGTTAACATCCCCATTTTACAGAGGAAGTAACTGTAGCAAAGAGAAATTCTTTACTCGCCCCAGGTTACATTGCTAGTAAGTGGCAAAGACGGGGTTAGAACCCAGCTGTTTGGCTTCCATTTGTTTTATCTTAACGGCAACTTATTTAAAATATTTTTGTTTTGCAAAGAGAAAAATTCACCTCTGCAGAGGTACTGGCTCTATATGTCAATGGTTATGAAAAGCATTATGAGGAAATGAAAACGGACTGAAGAAAACCAATACAGTGGGCTTCAAATGGCTACGTATTTTGATATCCATCCAATAGCATCCTTCCTCTCTCCCTCTCAAATTCTACCTGTGACACTATCTCTCAGGGTTTGCAATGGGTGTCAAAAAGGCTGTCGTCTTTTGTATGCACAGCTCTACTGCTGTCACACATTTTATGATATAAACTTAATCACTTAGGTGGAGGGGACAGATGTGTAACAGCCATTCTACCCTAAGCTGCAAAATATTATGGGCAGGTGTAAACTTTCCCAGTATTAGTCAATAATGATTTAAATGGAAAACTTAGGGGGAAAAAAAGCATTCTTCTAATATCGGTTTTTACCATAGATTTCTTATCGTGATATTTTAAAACCAGCAAAATTAGCATTATTTTAAATAAAGGGGAAAATGCTAGACTGCCATGGTATACGCCCTATAAATTAGTGTTTTATAAAGGAAATGAAAATGGACTTCCAGAGAGACTGTATCCAGACAATAATTTTACAAGTTAAATAAGATAAAAATACCCGTGACTCAGCTGATTGTAGAAGATCACCTAATAATACTTCTATACCAAATAAAGCATTTTACTAGAGCTATCATATTTGAGTATATTCCAATATCCACATAAGCACAAATGTATAAATGTATTTATATAACAATTTAAAGGCAAAAGGAAATCAATTCACATGAGTAATTAACTCTACTAAAGCATTTTCAGCTAGAAAACTCAAGTGGTTTCAAAGTTTCTTGGGCTGAGTATCAAGGGCAAGCATTTTCCATTTTTATTTTTTACATCTCACTGTTCTTTGTATATTCTGTTGTTTCGAAGCCAAAGACCACGTCAAAGAGTTTGTCTCATTAGTACTGAAATAGGATGCCATTAATTAGGCTTATTAATGGACTTTGGAATGCAGCCGGCACTTTAATGGGCTTTCAAGAGCAGTCAACTCTTTAAGGGTCTATTTTTCTTTGGTCACAATTGTGTATGAGAAATATTGTTACAGCTTTCTCCCTTCAGACCATAATGCCAACAAATGTTCAGACAAGACTTTATGCTGTCCTTTTCATAATAATTTCAACTTTGACATGAAGATTTAACTCATATCTTCCAGAGTTTGCACATTGTAATAATTTTCAAAAATTGGAATGTCTCTTATATGTAATAAATGATCGATTACAGCTGGTTTACTCCACCTGTGTATTACCATAACCATATTTTCCACCACTTTCCTAATCTCTTGCATCTTTTTCTCCTTGATCGACAGGCAATGAGACTATCCCTCTAGACTTCTAAGCATGATGAATCTGAGTAGATGGTAACGGAGTACCAATAATATTTATTTATTTATTTATTTATGAGGAAGAGCTGAGTTAACATCTGTCGCCAATCCTCCTCTTTTTGCTGAGGAAGACTGGCCCTGGGCCAACATCCGTGCCCATCTTCCTCCACTTTATATGGGACGCCGCCACAGCATGGCTTGACAAGTGGTGTGTTGGTGCACGCCCAGGATCCGAACCCTGGGCCACTGCAGCAGAGCACACACACTTAACTGCTACACCACTGGGCTGGCCCCTTTTAAAAGGCAATTCAGTCAAGAAGCATGCAATTCCAGATCAATAAGTTTGATTCCCATGAAGTTTAAAGTAATTACATACAGAGCTATATTCATTTGAGGAGCTCAGGTCTGGTGGAGCTTCTCTCTATCATCTACTTTTAAACACATATTAAATCATATCATCAAGCTATGTCACAGAGTCAGTCTACTTGGCTTGTTAAAAGGTGGATTAATCAAGATAAACATTATACCTGGTCAAAACAGTGGTACAGTGTTCATTTCTTCATTCATTCAGCACATATTTAATGAGTCAGCTCCCTGCTCAAGGATACTGCGGGGAATAGAGCAGACGAAGCCCTCAGGTCTTAAGGAGTTCACGTGAATTGTGGGGAAGACCCACAATTAACAATAAATAAATAAAAATAAGTATGTCACATGGCAATCAGTGATATGAAGGAAAATAAAGCAGGGATAGAAATGTCAAGAGGGAGCCATTTTAAATAGAGTGATCAGAGAAGGACTTTCGGAGAAGGTGACATTTGAGTAAATACCTGAGGGAGTTCAGGGAACCAGCCACGGAGATGTGTTGGAGAAGACAGCAAGTGCAGGGAGGGAGAGCGTGTTCTGGCCCAGCAAGAACAAGTGTGGTCAGCAGTGGAAGCGTGGGAGGGAGAGGAGATCCAAGATGAAGTCCAAGAGACGACATGGACCAGATCCAAGGCCACTGAAAGGAGTGGTCTTTTACTCCGAGTAAGATGGGGAGCCGTCAACGTTTTGGGGCCAAGGTGTTTAATGACTTGACTTAAAAGGGTCTTAAGGAATCACTCTGGCTGCTGTGCTGACCAAAGTCTAAAGGGGACCTGTTAGGAGGCCACTGTGACCTTCCAGAAAACAGACAGTGATTTGAGCCCTGGGTGATCAGAGCAGGTCGTATTCTGGATATCTTGAAGGTAGAGACAACAGGATGTGTTGACTCATTGGATGTGGGAGTCAGAGAGAAAAAGAAGTACAGGATGACTCCAAGGTCTTTGGTGTAAGAAGCCAGCAGGATAGAAACATTGTTAAAAATGAAAAGGAATGCCGGGGAAAGAAAATATAACACTAGACTGTATTGACGATGTCACTGAGCAAATCAAGACAAGAAATGATTCCCATTGCTTACAATAACCCACAAGAAACAGCGAATGAACAGAGAGGATCCCCAAGTTGGAAAGTATAGCTTTCCCAGACTTAGGTGTTTACTACTAATATATTATAAATATCTTTTCTATCTAAAATTCAGAAACATCCAATTTTTAAATGATTCTGGGAACTTGGGTTTTATTATTAATTTTGGTCATTGACACTTTCACCCATAGATGAAATTATTCCACGGGAAAAATACATATTTGGTACCTAATATGGGCCAGGTAAGGCTCTGGGCACCGTAGGGGGGAACATTAGGCATTAGAGACATAATTACGAATAATACACACCTTCTTTTCTCACTTTTTCCTTTTTTCTAGCATTCTGACAATGCATAGCTCTCTTATAAATAGGCTGTTAGAACATAAACAGTACTGTGCCATCACCAATGTGGGAACCGATTTAGCTGGAAATGATTGGAGAGCATCCTGATGTGAAAGTACCAAGTGGAGAGAAAAGAAAGGAAGGCCAGCATATGAAATTGATGTTAAATATGAAATGTGACCTAGGAGAGAGCGAGGCCATTCGTATTTACTAGGTAAGATGTTTTCCATTACAGATGTGCTTTGGCTCTGCCTTCTGTATTAGGAAAGTCAGATGTGCCACATTAGGGCTCTCTCTGGGACTCTGAAGTTCGGAAGCACAGGGCAGCTGTACATCAAAGTGATCTGGCTATGCTAACTTTAGACCGAAGGAGGAAGAAAACACAGGAGATGGATTTAAAATGTCACTAAATCAAAATGACTCTGGCAGTACACAAAATTGGCAGAATTAATCAAAGGGCTAACTTGGAAGAAGTTCACATTGGTGAAGAGAAAAGCATCTCATTGTCATCAGGGCTCCCAGTGACATGGAAGCCACATTTAAACTTCGCTCATGTCTTGCCACATACCTGTCAGGAGCCACCCAAGTTACCGGCAGTGGACTATTTCTTGGCATTCCAATTTATCCAATTTAATCTGGTCTTTTCCTCTTTTTTTTTTTTTTCCTTTTAAACATGTGGATTTCATTGCATGGATCCAAAGTTATGGTGGAGCCGCAACTTCCCCTTCTCCTTTCTGTTTTTTTTTTTTTCCTGAGGAAGATTCACCCTAAGCTAACATCTGTACCAATCTTCCTCTATTTTGTATGTGGGTTGCCGCCACAACGTGGCTGACAAGTGGTGCAAGTCCACACCTGGGAACCGAACCTGGGCCGCCGAAGCGGAGCACACCGAACTTCAACACTAGGCCACAGGGCCAGCCCCCTCCTCTCCTTTCTAAAAATACTTATGTTCACAATAACCATAATTTACTACTGTACAAAATTTCTTGGCTTATTTTTGCTTCTTATTTATAGTAGTGAATTCTATAGGATTTAGGCTGAAATGATACAATGTTCATTTTTATTAACTACTTTTGGCAGTATTTAACATGTTTATTTTTTATTAGTATTGTTTCTGAGGAATGTTTCCTCTTTCTTCTTTTTTTAACATTTTCTCCATTTTTATTTATTTTATTTATTGTTTATAAATTTATTGGAGGTACTACATTCAACATGGACACAAAACATGAAAAATGGCAAAATGCTTGAATCACAGGTTTCTAACCAGGTTTCAAAACATAATATCAAAAATAAGCTCGTCTCAAAAGAAATCTTGAAGGAAATTTTGAAAAACAGAAATGGAATGAGGGCATTGTGGTAAATAAAAATAGACAAATGAAATTCCATATCTATTGTTATCAATGTCTGAAAGAGCTCCGTGTTTGGGAGGAAATTATTTCCTGCTTCCTAATGCTGTTTTTCGTATTTCCTCTATTTTTATGGATGAGGTACTGAGTCAGGGAGGTAAAGTATTCGGAAGTCACCCAGAACTGGAAATTAAACCTGGAATGCCTTCTCCTGCCCCTCCTGACCTTTCAGATCAATGGAATTTTACTTTTGAATGCTTTAAATCTTCAGAGACAAATTCAATAAGGGGGCTGGAAGGCACCCCCCCACTTCAGGCCCACGGAGAGCAGAAGAGACAAAAGAATCGGCCTCTCGGTGCGCATTCTAATCAAATCTCTCACGAGTCCCCCCAGCTAAGCACAGGAAATCTCATGTTTGCGGCCAGTCTTCAGTTTCCTAATCACGGACTTGAGTTCCCTCGGGTCTTTCTGCCTGAGCTGCCGTCATCGCCCAGCGGCTCGTCCAGCAGCGCGGGTGGCATTCTGTGCTAAGCGTTCACATTGTTGAGGTGAAGACGAAGGGAGCCGCGCTGTTCTGGCTCTGGAAAGGCTGTATTGCCCTGAAAAACATTTCTCTTCCAGGCCCTCGTTCCCACAGTGTTGATTGAAGCCAGATCTTTTCTCTTTCACTATTTCTGTTACTCTTGGTCATGGCTTTTTAGCCGGCAAACTGTTAAGTTTGGGAAAAGTTATTTTAACCAGACTTACAGTGAGCCTCGCTCTGATTGACTTAAAAACAATTTCCATTTGACTTTTACATCAGCCACAACATGAAAGTGATTTGTTGAGTGTCACTAATGACCTTTCTCCAGAAGGCTTGAGTCAGATCTTCGACAACAGTAAACAGCATCTATCAAAATCTTTCTGCAGCACCGCAGAGCCAATAACAATCTTTCCCTTCTTCTCAATATCCTTCTGAGTTAATCACCCCCAACGCACACACCACACACACACACACACTCACACTCACGTCCAATAGATTTACATATGTATTTTTGGCACTTCTGGTTGATGCTGATGAAAATTGGGACATGTTTATACTGTTTTTTTTTTAACAACAAAAAAAGTCACCTGCTTGTGCTAAGAACAGTCATCACATTCACTGCATTTTCCTTAAAACTAGAGGAGGTAAATACAGTCAGAGGTCAGAAAACACTGGAAAAGAGTCTTTCTGGACAGAACGAGAACAAAATAGTCTTACACCATCTAATGGAGAGTAATTTGTTCCTGAAAAGAAATCTGTAGGGCTGTTTCTCAAAAATGTTATTACTGTACAATCAGTTTCAATGAGAAAAAGTTGTGTTCTCATCTTCCAAATTGATAGGTATTTATGTTAAAACAACATCAAATCCCATTACAGAAGGCTCAATTACCTCAACAGTTAACATTCATTATCATAACAGAACCTAACAAGGTGTTTTCCCTTCATTAATTATTCTACAATATGATTGTTCCCCTGATCCTTTTTAGGTCTTCTATGGAGCTGTGTTCTGTCTTATGATTAAGATAATGCTCATAAAAAGGTATATAAGTGCTATTCTGTTAAGTAATTTAACCTTTAATGCAGAAAAAAATTCCAGTGAAGTCAAAAGAAACCAACGACGATGATACAAATCTCAGACTCACTGAATAAGCTGACATCTGAAGGGCCATGCCGTGGGGCCGGCAAGCAGTTAAGTGCACGCACTTTGCTGCGGTGGCCCGGGGTTCGCCGGTTCGGATCCCGGGCGTGCACCAACGCACTGCTTGGCAAGCCATGCTGTGGTGGCGTCCCATATAAAGTAGAGGAAGATGGGCACGGATGTTAGCCCTGGGCCAGTCTTCCTCAGCAAAAAAAGAGGAGGATTGGCAGATGTTAGCACAGGGCTGATCTCCTCACACACACAAAAAAGAAGGGCCATGCTGTATAATCTCTGGAGAAAACTAGATGCCCGCTCTGAAAGGACACATTTGTACAACTCACAGCAAATAGGCAACTGCAAGGATGAGCACGGCGTGATACCTCTCAAGGCACTCAGATGCTCCTGAAGCACAAAATCCACATTGATAAGGTTAATTTGTATATCAGGACCCACAAAATGGAGGCCGTTCCAGTGGCTCCACCCCCGTCACATAAGTCAGCCTGCACTGCCGGGAAACACCTTACTGTCAAGGAACTCTAACACCAATCGCAATCCTCCAACTCAGCTTTGCCTACCTCACCTTACCCCAGAAAGTAGGACCCGCTAGGCTGATAAGGAGATCCTCGACCTCCTAGAAAATTGTGCCGTTTCCACGTTGTCTCTTCCAGCCTTCTGTAAAACTCGCTCTTGCCCAAAATCTCTTGTGAAGAATGCTCCACTGCTAGTGAGGCACCATACTCCCCCAATCCATGGATTGTTTTCCCTTGAATAAAGGGATCAAACTCATCACATATTGTTTTAGTTTTGTCGTTTGACAATACTAAGGAAAATATATTTAATACAACTCGATATAAAGTCAAGTTCTCAGAATCCAAATAGGCAAATGTTCATGCCGGAGTAGGGAAGGGTGAGGGAGGGGGAATAAAGTGGGGTCAGCGTTTGGGTACCTAGTTGGCTTTGTCCCAGGTATATTTAATATACAAGATTGTGATACAAATCAAGGAGGTTTGGGGAACTTCCTGAAACTCATTCATGGGAGAATAAGGAGTGGCTTTTGGGAAGGGTGTCATGGATCCCTCTGAAAAATCTGATCAGAGCTATGGTCCTCTCCTCACAAAAAGCACATATATACACACAACTTTGGTCTTACAATGTCCAGTGTTTGAGAATTCCCTAAAACTCATGCATGATTTGAGAATCTCATTTAAGAACCCTTGCTCTAGAGACAGAACCAAGCTAAATTTCAAGATCTCTCCTTTCTGTTGGTTCAAACACTCTTTTTGTAGTGACTCATTATTCAAAAATAAGACCATAAATGAGTATGAGGTGAGACTCATAAATGAGGCGAGCGTCCCTCCCGGGCAATCGAGTTGATGAATATGAGCAGTTAATTATCTCTTGGACATGCTCTGTTAATACCTTCTACCAAAACTTAAATTCAGATTACTTCCTGGGAATGAATTAAGCTTCTTGGAGAATTGCATTAACTCATCGCACTCCAGGCTATTTGGTAAAGTAATGATAGATTTGCCTCATTTTTATGCAATGGCTATCTGTTCTGAAATTCCAGGCAAACAAAACCATTTTGTAAGTCAAATCATGTTTTAAATCTACTTAGCAAATAAGCTTTGCACCTTAGGAGAAATTTTATGGTGAGTCTTTGGTGGAAATAATCATGACCCGAAATGTTTGTAAATCCTGTTTTGTATGTATCAGCTTTGCTGAAAGTGGGAAGCTCCTGAACTAATTTACACATAGTAACTGGAACAGGTGCATAAACTCATAACAGAAATCTGCTTCAAGGATGAAAGGATTTGGTCAATTCTATGCATATGTCGATTTAGGGTTATAACTGGTCATTTGACTATGCCTTTTGGACATTTGTGCAGCAGTTATGATTTTTACCCTAGAATTTACCAGTACTATGGAGATTTCTCTATTGTGTCTTGCATTGGTCTTGTCTCCTTGATTAGCTTTTCAATGGCAAGATCCTTTCCTTTTGCTTCATTTTTATTTCTCGTGGAGCCTAGCTGAGGGAGGAACCCTGGGTTTTAGAGGGGTCGGTGTTAAGTGGTCAGTGGTCAGTTTAGACAGGCCATAAAGGATGGGGAGGATTAGGGTAAATTGACAAGAAAGAGGAGGGCAATCCAAACAGAGGAGATAGCAGAAGCAAAGTCTTAGTGGGAGAGAGGTAAATCCAGGGTCAGGGAGTAAAGTGGAGGTCAGAGGCAGAGGACCCAGGAAAGCAAGCAGGAAATGAGATGCCACAGGTGGCTGGGGAGCCGAAGACAGTGCCTGCTACATAAAGAAAGCTTCATAAATATTTGCTATTCTTGTTATTCAAAACACTTCTTAAACCAGATAATATTTGAATAATTTAACTGGTGTGTGTGTGTATGTGTTTGCAGAGATGGGGGATTCCTAGTATTTTCTATACTCTCTGGCACTTTCCCCATTCAAGCCAAACAGTGAAACTTCAAACCCAGGAAGCGTTGTCAGAACAAAAAAGAAGAGAAGAAGCTTTTTTGAAGTTCAAAGCCTGGCCTTTTAGGTCTCAGAAGCTCAGGCCTAGAGCGGATGCAGGCAAGAAGGCTCAATGAGATAAAGGATGGCTTCCCACTTCTCCGTGCCCAAGAGCAGATAAGAGCTTCTTGGTCCAAGAGTTGTGGGTGGGTGGGTAGTGAGTAGGGGGAAGATGAAGGGGAAGTAAGCAGGGGAGAGGTCAGTCTCTCCACAGGAGATGATCTGGCCAGAGGGATCATGCAGACAAGAGCAGAGGCATGCACATTGGTTGATATATTAATAATACTATTGATAATCATAATGATATCTGCAAATGTTTGTTGAGTGCTTAATATATGCCTGACACAGTTTAAAGCACCTTACATATATTAAATTTCATTTCATCTTCACAACAACCCTGGAGGTAGATATTGTATATTTGCTCCCTTTTGTCTGCATCTCACAGAGAGGTTAACTAATTTTGCAAGGCCATGCAGCTAGTAAGGATTGGAACAAGAATTAATGATTTGTGAAACCGATATTTTAGAAAAATTCTTCTGGTTGGAGTGTGCAGGATGGATAGAGGGATGAAAGGCTACAATCAGGACGAGTGATTAGAAGCTATTGCAATAATCAGGACACTGGTCTATCCTGGGTATCAGGGCCCTGGAAACTAAAACAGACACTTTGGAGTGTCAAAGATGACACCAAAGCTTCCAGTCTACACGTTTAAGAGAAGATTGGAAATTCAAAGAAGCTGCCTATTGGGGATGGTGGTCTGGGAATGTTAAGTTATATCAGAAACAAGTTTGGATCTGATCGTATCTTAAAATCACTGCAAAGACCCTCAATAAAGCAAAGACAATCATGTCACAGTCATACACAATCACTAAGTAATTCATCAGCAGTTTCTAATCTCATGAAATGGTTGATAATCAATGCCTGTGTCTAATTGCTGAAGTTGTAAAATAGAGAATATTGTGAAGTGATACTGAACTGAGACCAATGAAGAATCTGAAAGATCTAAATTCAAAGATTCTTTCTTAAATATTTGACAGATAAAAACCCATAACCAGAGTACAGGCCCTTGAATTATCAAAATCAATTTTTTTTTTTTTGAGGAAGATTGGTCCTGAGCTAACATCTGTTGCCAATCTTCCTCTTTTTTTCTTTTTTCTCCCCAAAGCCCCCAGTACCTAGTTGTATATACTAGTTGTAGGTCCTTCTAGTTTTTCTGTGTGGGATGCTGCCTCAGCATGGCTTGATGAGCAGTGAATAGGTCTGCACCTGAGATCTGAACCAGCGAATCCCGGGCCACCAAAGCAGACGTGCAAACTTAACCACTGCATCCTGGGGCCAGCCCCAAAATCAAACTTTAAAGCCTTCCAAATTCCTGTAGTAGGCAGAATAATGGCCCCTGGCAAAGATGTCCACAGCCTAATCTCCAGACCCTGTGAATATATTAGATTACTTGGCAAAGCAGAATTAAGGTTACAGATGAAATTAAGGTTGCTGAACAGCTGACCTGAACTAGGGAGTCTGCCTTAGTTTATCCAGGTGGGCCCAATGTAATCATAAGAGTCCTTAAAAGGGACAGAGGAAGACAGAGGAGAACGGCGAGATGACAGTGTGAGAAAGATTGGGCTTGATGTTAGTGGCTTTGAAGATGGAGGAAAGGGCCATGAGCCAAGGAATGTAGATGACCTCTAGAAGATGGAAAAGGCAAGAAAATAAATTCTCCTAGGGTCTCCAGAAAACAATGCATTCTGCCAGGGCCTTGATTTTAGCCCAGTGAGACCCATTTTGGACTTTGGATATCCAGACTGTAAGATAATACATTTGTGTTGTTTTAAGCCACTTTATTTGCAGTAATTTGTTACAGCAGTCAAAGGGAACTAATACAGTAAGTTGGAAACTAATTTCTCCAGGTAGTCCAGATTTTTATTTTAACAACACATCTATAGGCTGACTCTTGCCTAAATGAAACAAACAATAGTAACAGAGAATCATAGACTTCCATTTGTATTCTTGACAATGGGAACAGTGTTAACTATGAATTGAGCATAAAAATTTTGAACTGGGTCACATTCTATCTAGCCCCCATTCACATTGAAAAAACATGCCGGCAACAGTGATTCCCACACTCGGGGAGGCAACTGCTTCCTTTTATCAGGACATACCTCTAACTTAAAAGCAGAGGAGGCCAAAAATGTAGTGATCTATGTGAATATACAGGAAACATTCCTTTGTCTCAGCAGCATAACGTAAGCAGAAAATGTCTCACTCAAGGAATAGACTCTTAAATTACATCAATAATTGGTTGGCATAAAAAGGAAAATGGTGGAGGTTTTGACCTTATTTTCTTCCTGCCAGCTTCCTCCTTTCCAGGGTGTATTAGAAGCCTACTCTCTCAGTTAAGAGGCACAGCTCTTTCTGCCAAGACTTCAGCCTTATTCTCAGCAGGTTGCTGGGTTTGGGGCCGTATGGTCACTTTAAGATCAATGCAGCCCTTAACCTTATTAAGCTACATGACAAGAGAATTCCAGGCAGTATGAGAGGCTGTAGTCCAATAAAAGTTCCTTTAACCAAGTCCCAAGTGTGATAACACAAGTGATGTTGTCTTGGAATATAAGATGAAACCTGCCCTGTTCAGGGGGTCAGAAAGTAGGGGAGAGCTTAACTTGGTTAAAAGAGCCCCGTAGCTTATTTTAGACAAGTTACTGCTCAGGGGTCTCTGGGACGGAGCCAGCATTGTGCTAGCTCAGCACTATTACCTGCCTTAGAAACTGTATTACTCACCTGCTTAACTTCAGTCAATTACAGAAAATAGCACCTCTGACTTCAGTCTAATACTTTGAATTTCATGGGTGAACATAGATTCTCTAATAGAATAAATTAACCTCTCACCACATTGTAAACCAACCTCAAAAACTTGAGCATCTTCCTAAGTGGGAAAATGGAAAAATTTGAAGGCAAGTAAGAATCTATGTCAGTCTCAGAGACTTCCTTCTGCCAAGAAGTCCTTAAACTTAGAATTTCTTCTCGAGTCCAGATGGTCAGATAATTAATAATCAACCAAGAGTTACTGAGAGTTCAACCAAGCATGGTGGAAGGACACAACAAGTATAAGATGTGCCTAATGCCTTCAAGAAATTTGCAATTAAGTTGGGGAAATCAACCATGGGAAGGTTACAACAAGTAATTATACACTTCTTTGTGTATTTATTGGTCCTGCCTTTACTCTGTAGAGAGAGGGACTATGGGCATCTTATTCACTGCTACACCCACTGTTGAGTAGCACAAGGTATGTACTCAAAGCTATTTGTTTAAGGAAAGAATGAAGCCCCAAATGTGAACAGTAGCACCAGAATTTCTACATAGAAGTAGGTTATGAGCCACAATCTGCTTAGAAGGGAAGTTGAAAGCCATATTTGCCCAGTACTACATGTAAGATTGAGGACATGTCAATTTCACATAATAAAGAGGTATGTGTGTGTGTTGTGTGTCTGGTACGGAGGCCAATGGATATTATGGGATTATGGGATTATGGAAAAATTAACCTCTCCCAATTCCTCCTTGTTGCAACTAATCCAAGTGCAATGAGTGTTCAGAACAAGGAGAGATCAGTATTAACTAGTGCTATAGACTGAGTGTCTATGTCCTCCAAAATTTATAAGTTGAAGCCTAATCCCCAATGTGATAGTGTTAGGAGTTGGGGCCTGTGGGAGATGATTAGGTCATGAAGGCAGATCCCTTGTGAATGGGATTAGTTTCCTTATAAAAGAGACTCCAGATAGCTCTCTCTTTCCTTCTGCCATCTGAGGACTCAGTGAGAAGACCACCATGTATGAACCAGCTAGTGGGCTCTCACCAGACATTAATCTTCTGGCACCTTGACCTTGGAATTCCCAGCCTCCAGAACTGAGAGAAGTGAATGTTTGTTGTTTAAGCCACCCAGTCTATGGTATTCTGATATAGCAGCCTGAATAGACTAAGACAGCTAGTTAAGAAAGATTCCATGGAAAATAATCTATTTTGTTCATTTTCCAAAAAAGAGTGAAAGTCACGTTTCACTCAACAGTTCTTGATATCTTACTGTAAGGAAGCAGAAGTATAAAGAAATCCTCACTATATAGGGGACAGTGGGAGGGGCACTAGGAAGGTCAAAATTCAAAGCAAATTGACCACTCTTTTCCCTCCATACAATATAGCACAGTGCTTACAAATTCAGATGGCCTGTGTTTGAGTCCTGGCTCTGCAGCTCACTAGCTATGTGACCTTGGGAGAATTACTTAACTTCTCTATGCTTCAAATGTCCCCATCTGTTTAATGGGGATAGTAACAGTAACTACTCTACAGCCTAAAGTGGAATGGCAGGGGCAATAATGCTTATCAAAATATTCTATGTGTTCCCACATGTTCCCCATTCTGCTTGCAGTGAAGTAAGTCCTCTGACTAGTTCTGGTCAACGGACCATAAGCAAAAGTAATTGTGGCACTAAAGAGTTAGGAGCTGGCACACAATTTTCTAAGTCCTCTTCTCCCTTGCCATAGTGAATGTTGATGATCCAGTTAGTGGAGCCTCCAACATCTTGAGTACCTGAGTGACCATGTAGAGCAGAGCACCCCCCATTACTATCCACATTAGATGTTACATGAAAAATAAATAAACCTTTGTTAATATCTCTGAGATTCCAGGGTGAATTTATTATTGCAGCACAACCAACCTGTCCTGAGTACTATAATTGACACTGTGCTTGAAAAAATAACTAGAGAAAAAAGCAATCTTCCATAAGCATGATCCAAGAATATAGCTAAATGGTACAAATTTTGGGTGAATGAACACATGAATAACCTATATGTTATGACTCTTGGGTTCAAGGTGAAATTTCTTAAAATTAACCCTCCTCACTTCCACTTAAGAAAACTTCCAGAGCCAACAGAATTTCAAAATTCTCCCTAAGATTTCTGTGACTGCCAGGGGCTTGGAAGTTTCAGGGGTCTTCTGTCCTCTGACACCCATATATGTTAATTTGGTTTTGTCCCATAATTTCCTGGACATGCCTCTCAAACCCTTTTCTGGTTGCTTCAAGAAATCTAATCGTATCAATTAAGTACCATTTCTAGGATGTATCAAAGATCTAGAATGTCACAAACTGTATTGACAACACAAAGCATCGTGTCAAAACACTATTTCTAACTTGCTGTCTCTCCTCCTTCCAGCCCCTTCTCTTCTCTGTTATCCCACAGGAGTTCCTCATTATTTCTTCCTCTCTTATTCAGAGTAGCTTCTCTGACATTTAAAGACAAGGGACCTATATTCGTTTCCTAGGGCTGCTCTAATAAAGTACTGCACATGGGCTTAAAACAACAGAAATTTATTGTCTCACAGTTTGGGAGGCTAGAAGTCAAAAATCAAGGTGCCAGCATGTCACTTTCCTCTGAAATCTATAGGGAAGATTCTTTCCTTGCCTCTTCTAGCTTCTGGTGGTGGCTGTCAATCCTTGGCATTCGTTGGCTTATAGATGCATCATTCCAGTGTGTGCCTCTGTCTTCATATGGCATTCTCCTTGTGTCTCTGTGTCTTCATATGGCTGTCTTCTTGTAAAAACAGCAGTCATATTGGATTAGGATCCCACTGTACTCCAGCATGAACTCATATTATCTAAATATATTTGCAATGACCCTCTTTCCAAATAAGGTCACATCCTGAGGTACTAGGGTTTAGGATTTCAACATATCTTTTTGAGTGGTACACAGTTCAACCCATAACAGGACCCTATTCCTGCACAGAACAGAATCTACTCCAAAAATTTATCAACTCTATTCATCTCTGCACTCTTGTCTCAAACGTATCTGATGCATCTTAGATGCTGACACAAACAGTTCTTCTCTGCAAAAGAAATCCAGTATGATGGTAGGTCAACATCTCCAAGAATAACTTAAAATTAAAGATAAAAAACAAACAGTCTGTTTAAAGGTATCAGTAAACTGCTGAAACAACCAGAACCAGAGGGGACAAGATTCTGGAAAGGGGAGAACTAGAAAAAGATGCACTGACATTGTGCAACTGTTTTGATGATTCTGGGTTCAGAGCAAGAGAATGCAAATCTGGGTTGTGCCCAGGCAAAAGGCCACTACTGGATAAATGAGCAGAGTTTTTCACTGTCTTATAAGACTAGAGAGAAAAAACTTGAGACTTAAAGAGCCAAGATACTGGTAATAAAGGAGGAATAGAGAACTAAGCCTGATATACAGCCAGGTTTTCTCTTGATACATATTGCAAATTCTGAAGGAGGCCAGGAGGCTTAGAAGCTAAGCCAATAAACTGAAAAACAGAGCGGAGGTTTTAGGAATCTGAATTGTTAAGGAGAAAAGGATTTGAGTTTAGGCTCTGCCTGGGTGAGGGACCCAGTAAACTCCTCAAGCTTTCAGGAGGGTTAGGCCTTGGGAGTGGAGGTGAACCAGGAGTAGACTGAGACTTAACAAAATTGAAACATACTTGGATTAAGAAATAGCCCTCACTCTGCCTAGCAGGTAAACTATGGAGCCCACAATTTGTTTTTATATACAATTCCTGGCATTTAATTTAAAAATTACTAGGCATGCCCAGATACAGAATAACATGTCTAAAACCCAAAGAAAAGCTAGATATGGAAATAGGTCCATATTGATCTAGATATTAGAGCTAACAGAAAAGAAACTTTAGAATAACTGAGATATAACTTCAAAGAAATAAAGGGGAAATTTTTTAAATAGATGAAAAGATAGAGAATTTCAACAAAGAATTGAAATATGTAAAAAAGGAAGGAAAATTCTAGAACTGAAAAATGTAATTACTGAAATTAAGAATTTATTGAATGAATTTAACTTGGCAGAAGACAAAATTACTGAACAAGAAGGCAGGTCCATAAAAATATCCAAACTGAAGAACAGAAAGGAAAAGAATTTACAAATATAGAAAAGAGCATAAATACATGTAGAACAAAAAGTCTAACATATACGTAATTGACATCCTGAAAGGGGGTCGGGGGGAGAGAGAACAGAAGAAGTAATATTTGAAGAGATAATGACTGAAAATTTTCCAAAATTCATGAAAGATAATACCCACAGTTTTGAGAATTCTGAGAACCCTGAAGAAAGTTAATACAAAGAGAACAATATCTAGCCATATCATGTCAAACTGCTGAAAACCAAAGACAATGAAAAAATCTTAAAAGTAGACAGAGGGGGGAAGAAGACATGGTATCTTTAATAGAGCAACAGTAGGAAAGTCAGCTAACTTCTGGAGAGAGATGATGAAAACCAGAAGACAATGGAATGACATCTTGAAATGTTAAAAGAAAATAACCAAGATTTCTATACTCAAAAATAAAGTGAAAATTAAGATGTTTTAAGACAAACCCCCAAAATGGAAAGAATACATTTCTATCAGACCTGAGCTAAAAAATAAAATTACTAAAAGGCTTTTTTTCAGGCAGAAGGAAAATAATCTGAAACAGCAACATTGAACTGCACAAAGCAATGAAAAGCCTACTTTGTCAAAAATCTGTCAGTAATATCCAGAACAGCAAAGATTTTAATGACTTATGGCCAGTTCCTAGCACACTGATTATCTCTTAGTAAGTGTTTAACTGTTAAAATAATAACACGTGAAAGACAACATGAGTGGAGCTATATTAAAATAGAGCCGGAACAGCCACTTCAGAGGAACTGCCTTGCACATCTTGTCTTCTTTATCTTCCAAACTGGACCAAACTGCCAACATTCTAAGAAGTCAGTAAGGACAAGAATATCTTGTCTGTAAGGACTGATGAAATTGGACCTTGCTGATCACCAGACCGCTAATCAATCAATGAAACCCAAGTCTAGCCTTTTGCCTGATGATCGAACCTCAGGCCAATCTATGAAGTACAAACCTAGCCTTACCTAATCTAGCACCAATGAATTCTTCTTTAATATAACTCGCCTCATCCTCCCTTTTTCCAATAAAAACCTTAAGCCCCTCTCCTGTAATCAGAACACATTTTGGGTTTCCACCTGAATCTGTGTCTCCTGAATTGCAATTCTAATTGCCCAAATAAATACCTGCTGTTTGAACTGTAGTGAATTTTTTTTTCCTTGGTCGACAAACATTATCTCCACCTTGTTCCAAATGAATAATTTCCTCACTCCCATCTTCACTTGAGTCAGAGAAATTTTATATTCCTAAAGTATCCATTTAACCTTAGAAATGGAAGAAAAGGACAATCCAAATGTCTATTCCTGTGTCTCAAAATGATTCTATTTCACTACAACTCCCCAAATAAAAACTAAATCTTAAGAAGATAGGTGCCCCCAAACTTCTCCTTCCACTTAATACCTTCTCTCATTCCAAAAGAAAGATTACCTCAGATAATCCTCATTGTTGAGAATAATCTCCTACAGGAAGGAACCTCACAGATCAGCTGATTCTTTCCCTTGCAACTAGGAACAATCCTAAATCTTTTACTATATTTAGTTTTATCTGCACAATAGGAAGCTGGGAAAAAGCAAGTATGGGAGAAATCCTTTGGACTGCTTAGATGCCTTCCATTACAGAGCGGCCACCAAATTATTCAATAATGAACCATGTTAAAGGTTTAAAAGCTGGAGCAAGGTTTAATAGACCATATAAGTCCCTCCCCAGCCCCTTCAAAGAACGTCAGATGCTAGGGAGAAGGAAAAACTGGCCTTAACCAGTGAAACAATGTTGTCTGCATGCCTTTTTATTCTAGAAGCTTAGAAATGCAATCAGCTTTCTTGGCTGCTGCCCTTTTGTGCGCAGAACACATTATGCAGATTTCTTCATGGCCCAGAAGCTCCCTGCAGAGAAAGCCTCCTCCTGAATGGGGTTTCTGAGCACAGACATTTTCTTGAGTCTTATTTGCAGCTTTCTACACTAAGCCCTTTCCCACACAAATACATATTTTCATTATCTTATTTTTAGAAATGCAATTTGAAGAGGGGAAGTGTGATTTGACATTCTAATTGTGGTGGATTCTTCCGTCTGAGTTCTCTAGGATCTGGCTGCAAATACAACAATGCTAACACTAGATTTCAGCACACCAGGCATCAGTTCCACTTAGCCCAGGAGCATCTTCCCACACATTCATTAGTCAAAATATATCATGCAATATGATTATTTTCCCTTACAGCACTGAGTGTCTGATCCAGACCATGAGTGTAGGATATAAGTTTAGGGTTCTGTGGTTCAATGAGTTGAATTCTCAGGTCTTAAGATAGCTTCTATTCCTTCAAGCCACAAGAGTATGGTTTATGTATTGCACCAATAGTTTTCAAGCTAGGAGGACTCTCAAAGTACTTCATTTACCAGCTGAAAGAAACTTTGTTACCTGAAGAATCTTATAGAACTAAATGGAATTCCAAGAGAGAATGGAGGTTGTCTTAAAACTACGGATTTGTGTCTCCAATCAACTCCATCTTTTTTTCCCTCTTTCGTTCTTTCCTTTTTCCCATCCTTTCTGCCTTCTTCTTTCCCTCCCTCCTACCCATTCTTCCTTTATGAAAAATTCTCTTAGCATCTAAGAAGCTCAAGATCTGTTTGAGGTACTGAGAAGTCAAAGATATAGAAGCCGGGGCTCCATTCTTGTTGGAGAGACAGATCAGTGGAAGAAATAATTAAAATTCAAAGTAAGACAGATGAGCTGGATTCTGCGTGACCAAAACGTGTGGGAAGGGAGCAAGTGGGGGACGAATTCCAGCCAGAGAGAAAGGAGACTGCATAGCCTCACACCCTCAATTAGAGCCTAAAGTGGTGCTTGGACTTGATCTGAGCATGCTGCTCGTAGGCAGGACTGGAACAAGTTGATTTGCATTTAGGTTGCTGGATCTAAGGAAAGTGACCAGTAAAGGGGATAGTAAAAAGGGTCTGTCTTAATGTGTCGATCTGCAAATATTCATCTAGTACCTATTACATGGCATGTACTATTTCATTACAACTCCCCAAATAAATACTAAATCTTAAAGCTTAAGTACTCTGCTACAAACTTGGGACACATGGGTGAACAAGGCAGATGTGGTCTCAGCCCTCCATACAGCTACAGGCAAGAATACTAGCCCTCTACCTTCTAGGACCTGTAATTGAGTGGTAGGAAGTGAGGAGCTACAGGTAGATACTAGGGGACAAGTGTTCATGAAGCTTTCAGGGAGACTGAGAGACAAGGAGACACAGGTAGAGTCAGTTTGGGCCCTAGTGACAAACTGCACATAGGTGAGGGAAAGAGTCATTCTCCCTGCAGACATAGCCATAATTCTTTGGAAATTCAAGAATTGAGAATGCTCAGAGTACCCTTGGTATAGACATCTGTATCGGCCAGTGTTCTCCGGAGAAGCAGAACCAATAGAAGAGAAAGATATAGACAGAGATAGATAGATAGATAGATAGATAGATAGATAGATAGATAGATAGATAGATAGATAGAGAGATAGATAGACAGACAGATAGATAGACAGACAGACAGACGGATGGATGGATGGATGGATGGATGGATGGATGGATGGATGGATGGGGAGAGAGAGAGATTTTCAGGAGCTGGCTTACGTGATTGTGGGGGACTGGCAAGTCTGAAATCCATAAGGCAGGCCAGCAGGTAGAAACTCAGGAAGCTCAGGCTTTCAGTGTTCTAGGCTTGAGGCAGAATTTCTTCATCTCTGGGAAACCTCAGTTTTTGCTCTTAAGGCCTTCTACTGGTTGGAGGATGTCCTCCCACATTATGGAGGGTAATCCCCCTCACTTAAAGTCAACTGTTTGTAAATGTTAATCACATCTACAAAATACTCTACAGCGACATTTAGACTAGTGTTTGACCAAAAAACTCGGCACCACAGCCTAGTGAAGTTGACACCTATAATTAACCATCACAGCATCAATTTGAGGATTCTTAGACTACCCTCTGTACAGACATCAGTATTCCCACCAAAAACACAAGACACCAGCAGGAGAAGCAGTGGTGGCTGGTTGTGGTGACCCGTCAGAACAGAAGAGCATGAGGACTCCTAGAGCTCATGTGAATCACCCTCTGGGCACCCCCAGAAATACCTGGCTGTAACGGACCATGCAGGAGAAGGCAAGAACCATAGAATTTTTTGTTATTATCTCTGACACCCCATTAACCTGAGGAAAGACTTTGCAACTTGAAGGATGAGTTTTGGAAATGAGAACATTTTGGTCTACCAAAATGTAGAGGGTGGCAAGAGTCTGGATTGTGTGGATCCTTTATTGCAGGAAGTCTGTGAGGACAGAGGGAGAGAGAAGTAAACATGTGTAAGCCTGTTCCATGTTATGATGGACTTGGGAGGACAGAAACGCTGAGTGGGGCAGAGTGGGAGTGAACCTTCCCTTAAGATCCAGTGGTTTGATTGTTGCTGGCTGTAGCGTGATTGCTGTCGCAGCATCTACTCTCCAAGAGGCCAGTAAGCCAAAAAACTGTTTCGGTTCTCCAGTTTCTAAGGCTCAAGACCGGGAGGAGAATGGACCTCAAGTCACGTTAAGATGAGAAACGCCTCTGCTTTCAAGCTCCTATGGTCTTAGAATGATTCACGCAAGAATCAGTAGTGACAATCTTAACAGGGACAGCTGGACTACATCAGCCAAGGCTGAGAACAGAAATACCATTATAGATGGATGTAAGTTGGGGCTGAAAAAATAGCCCGGTATATAAATCTTGTCAGCTTCTAGCGATATACACACATGTATTCTTTTTCACCAATCCGGCTTCTCCTCCTGCAACCTTTTTCTTAGAAATCAATGCCACCATTCACCCAGTCTCCCAGCCTGGGGGAAGTCTTAACTCCTTCTACTCGAGTTTGGTCACTGACCAAGTTCTGTTGATTTTTACCTCCTAAAATATCTCATAAATCCAACCCCCTCCTCTTCATCCTGCTACCACTCTTTGAAGCTGGTCTTCCCGCCTCTGGTTCTCAGCCACCTCCAACCCATCCTTCACATCAGAATGATGGTTCAAAAATGAAAATCCAATGCTGTCACTTTCCTACTTTCCTTCTAGTTCTTCCCAGAGCCTTCAGGATAAAGGAGAAACCCTTATTTGGGGGAAATAAGGCCTTTGTAATCTGGGCCTTGCTTACTTCTCCCACCTTACCCACACATAGCTATATCAGACACTCACAGTTTCTTTCTTTCCTTTTAAATCTCTACACAGACAGCCCTCCCTGGAATGCTCCCCCCTACTTCTCTGCTGAGCTAACTCCTACTTCTTTAAGACCTTGATCAAAGGGCATTTCCTCCAACTCACCCTGGTCTGAGTTGAATGTTTCTCTCCTAGCATAGGGTTGTTTGAGAAGCCACATGCCTGGAGACTTTTTCTTTCATTTTATGTGATGATAGGTATGAGTTCATCTAAAACCACCCATGCCCACCATCCTGCCAGTCCCAGCTGGGTGCTCTGCCTGGATACTCACTCCAGCACAGAAACCAGGCTAACTCTGCCTCTAAGACTGAGTATCTTCTTGAAACCACACTCAGGAATGCGCCCAGTTCTTGCTGTCCCAGGCACAGGAAAACTAGAACCCAGTGTTTATCACAGACGTTTGTGTTGTCGCAGCACACCTTAAGCTGAGGACACAGTTTACAAAGAGATACAGTAAATAGTCAACTTCAGGATCTCCTGGTTTGAAAGACACAGCAGCATCTTCGTGACATCCCCAGCAGTGTTACTTTCAATCCGTGACTCACCCGGGTATTGGTTTATTGGCATTCTTTCTCTGTCACTGAAAAATAAGTAGCTCTTCCAAAAATAGGTAAATAAACACAAATAAAAGGAGCAATAATTTCTATTATTCACCTGCAAAGTACAGGAACAGGAAATAGGACAGGTCTTCAAGTTTGTTATATCTGCCTTGGGATTCAGTTTCCTAAAATTAAGGCCAAAACAAAGTTCACAGTCTCCTCCGACAATATATGTGGATAGTCAGGTAAGGTCATTCGCTTGCCAGACAGCACATGGTGTTATCAAGACAGCCACTTAAAAGAACCACAGTGGATTAAGGAAATCCTTCAGAAAAGAGAGGCGTCTGAGAGTGCAAGGACAACTGAGGAATTAACTTCAGGGAGAGTCATCTCCAGCTGAGAAAAAGCAAGCATAGGAAACAGAATCAGGAAGACAAGAATGAAGCAGCCCCATCTCTCCTCTTGGTTATTGCCACGTTTTCCTGAAGCACTATCTACACTGGTCAAACAGATCATTAGTCTTCTGAAGACGAGCAAATCTCAGTGATTCAAACTAGTGAAATAAGGAGGAATCACATTAATCAAACACGTGGATAAAGGCAGAACTCAGAGAAACAGAGTAGAGCAGTGGTTACCAGGGGCTGGGGGTTGGGGAAATTGGGGAGATACTGGTCAAAAGGTACAAACATCCAGTTATAAGAGTAGCAAGTTCTGGGGATGTAATGTACAGCATGGTGATTATAGCTAACAATGCTGTGTTATATACTTGAAAGTTGCTAAAAGAGTACATCCTAACTGTTCTCACCACAAAAAAGAAACGGTCATTATGTGACATGATGGAGGTTTTAGCCAAAGCTATGGTGGAAATGATTTTGCAATATATAAGTGTATCAAATCAACACATTGTACACCTTAAACTTACGCAATGTTCTATGGCAATTATATCTCAATAAAACTGGAGAAAATAATAAATCAGAACATAATAAATCAAAAGAAAAAAATAAACTGCAAATAAGGTTTATAGAGCATAGCATAGTTTTTTTTAATATAGATAAATTGTCATCATGTTTTAGTTAAAATTAAAAATGAATTTAAATTCTTGTGTTCCAGATCAGGGCAGTGGGGAGCATGTTGAAAAAACCCAGCCACAGAACCCACAATTCATTCATTCATTGAATCGTCATCCATTCATTCATTCTACAAACATTTGTGAAGCAACCACATGCAAGTAGTATATTCATTAGTAAAAATAAACAATAACTATCTTGAGGTTAAGAAAATGCAGGCACACTGCTTGAGTTTGGTCCCCAACCATGCCACTTAGTTTTAAGAGGGACTTTGAAGAAGTTCGTGAATGTCAGTATACCTCAGTGTCCTCGTCTGTAAAATGTGGATAATAAGAGTATCTTGACCTCATAGGACTGTTGTGAGGACTAATCTACTATATTTGTAAATATAAAGTACATATCACAATACCTGCCAGGCCACATGACAATAACAATATTAACAAATAACCATAAACCCACAACCAATCTTGATGGGGCATTTATTATATGCCATGGACTAGGCATAGTAAACATTTAATAAATGTTAGCTATTATTATTATTATTATTTGGATCTTTTAGTTTTGTATTTTAATTAAAGAATCAGAGCATATTCTGATTTCTATAGTCGTCATTATGACTGGATTGATAGCTTTGGCAGGTTTTCACCATACTGACAGTATAAAATTAAAGGAAACAGACCCAAGTACACTGTAGGTCTAACATAATAGTCACCTGACTATATCTGAGTTTAGAACATAAGCTTAAAAGGCCAGAGAGTAGTTTAAGAATATATTTTCTGCCGCTGTGTAGCATATTCTACATGCCTAATAAAGAACTACTGTGCCCAAGGCCAAGGAGAGAGCCTGTCTTCTTGGACCTTGTTTGGCAAAGCAGAGCAAAAAGGTGGGCCTATGTCAGAACAGTGGTTCAGGAAAAATAATGATGCTGGTAAGTGTTCTGAGTTAGGCAGACATGAGGATATGTCCAGAAAATTCAACTAAAGCAAGAGGCGTGAAGGCAGTTCTGAGTCCAGGTACATTAGAAGGAAGGTGCCGTCAGTAAGCGAGTCCAAGAGACTGAGGAACAATAGGACCAGATTCAGTCAGAAGATAAGAAATTCCAGCCGTGCGTAACCAATGCAAGGATCAAGCTTGTCTAGGGCCATTTGATGATCCTCCATCTTCTTTTCACTGGCTGGGGGCTATAAAGATCTAACAAATTATAGGCATTCAAATATCGGTTGTCTGACTAATGCTGCTTTTACTCTGTGGAGTAATGTCTGGAGATATGCCTGGCATATCATGTTTACATTTGCATGCCTCTTCCTCTTATGAGATTATAAGCACCCTAAAAGCATCAACTACTTTCTCAACTTGGCATTCCCAGAGAGACTTTCATATTATAGATATTCAATAACCATTTTCTGAATGAATGAATAACCACCATGAACAAATTAGCAGACACCAAGGGAGTCTGATCCTGAGCCAACTGCCTTCTGAGAGAAATATTCCTTACATCCTCCTCATCCAGAGCAAAATGATTTCAGGGTGTGGGGACATCTGTTGGTGTTGTCTGCCAAGAATCAACAGTGCCATCTTCCAAGAAGAGTAAACCAATTCTCCTTTGGGGAAATACCCCACACCATCCTCTCTTGGCTAGGGGGTGGAGCTAAGAGTTTAACCAATCCACTTTCTCTCCCTGGAATTTGAACCTTAAGCAGAACTTCCAGGACAGAAAATGGTTGGAGCTGATTCATCCCAGCAGTGCCTAAAGAGTTCATCCATTAGTTCACGCTACCTCGATCACCATGGTTGTCTTGGTTTCTGTCCTCTCTGAGACCTGGTAATGTAGCTCTTCCTTTGACTCAGCAAGCTTCCCTCTAACCTTTAACAAATTCCTTTTGCACATACGTTAGCAAGAGTCCATTTCAATAGCTATAAACTGAGAATCCAACTGATGCGCCATGAAATCCTTAGCCTAGATCGGTGGGTCTCAACCTTGGCTGAATGTTAGAATCTCGTGGGAGTTTTTTAATCCCAGCACTCAAGCCATACCCCAAGCCAATCAAATGGGACTCTATGAGGGTGCGACCAAGACTTGTTAAAGCACCCTACGTGATTCCAATGTGCAGCCAGCGTTAAGAATCACTGCTCTAGAATTAATGTAAATATGTCCACCTGCCTACTCTAAGAAAATGAGGGAGCAAGGAGTATTTTACAAGTGACATGTTTTTAAAGACAGAATTTAACCCTAGAGAATGAACTACCCTCCCACTCAGAATTCATGTTTTCCCCAAGAATTAAAGAACTAGGAGAGTTTTCATCTTTAATTGCTATTTTTACTACCAAGTAAATTTAAAGAACTTCACAACTGTAAGCACTATATAATATTATTAATAGCACAAGAAAAGCACATTGTCAGGGAAGAAAATATCCCTGTTGGCTTGTATTTAAAATAGATCACAATAATCTAGTCCAAGCTTGGAAATATTTCTACTGAAGAAACCCTAGAGCCGTGTTTAAAGCGAGGCTGTCTTTGGAGACATCTGTTGACTAGAAGGTGATCATGAGAGGAGAGAAAACTGATACCTTTTCGCTTCCTCCACTCCTTCTGTCTTGTGAAAGACCATTTTTTTAAAGTTGTATGACATGCAATGAGGAAAAAGCTAGCTAAGGAGTAAAGCAATTAAATTCCACAGAAAACAATAAACGTGTCGACAACAACTATGTTGAAATAGTTGACATTTAGTTTCCTAAAGCGAGGACTTGCCTTTTCATAAGAATGGTTTCTACAGAAAGACTAAGACAATATGGTGACATTCCAGAAGAAATCTCAGCTCTGTGCACACCCTGCACAGGGAATCAAGTAGTTGCACCAGGACTCAGAAGAAGAGACCTTGATGGTGGTGCACCCCGGCCACTGCCCTGGCTGCCACACTGTTATCTCTTGATGTGACTCATCCTCAATGCATGTAGACTTGAAGCATACATAGGCTATTTTGAGCTCTGCCAGATCACACGGAGAGATGCCACATCTGTAGAATCAGCCCTGCTTCCCACAGCACTGGTGTGGGACCCAATGTCCCTAGAAATCAATTGGGTCTATCCTCTTCTACCAGCTATGCAAGGTGATTTTATTTTTCTATTTTTGTTTTTAGCCCTCATGAGATTAAGTCAATTGAGAACAGATTTATGTATGATGAAGCACTTGCATAAGTATAAGAACAGAGCTTGGGTACTTTATCGAATGTACTATAGTTGAATACAGAAAAGAAGAGAATATTGATGTGTCTAGCACATATCTAAGGTGTTCTCTTTTTGTTTTTTTTTGACTTCATCACACTTCTAAATTGAAATATGTGAGAATGCATTTTAAAACATTGAAAAAGTAAAAACAATCAAAGAAATTTAAATTAGTATTCATTTGTTGTCTTTTATTTCCATTTGCTCAATATATGAGGAAATAATTCCTTCTAAGACTAGGCCAATCACTAGTAAACAACTTACAAACATATTTTCCCAAAAGTCAAATACTTTTGTTATAAACATGAATTGAATTCAAACGATATTTGGGCCGGCCTGGTGGCGTAGCGGTTAAGTTCCCGAGTTCTGCTTCCGCGGCCCGGGATAAGCCGGCTCCTGATCCTGGGCACGGACCTACTCACCGCTCATCAAGCCACGCTGAGGCAGTGTCCCACATAGAAGAGCTACAACTCTACAACTATGATACACAACTATGTACTGGGGTTTTGGGGAGAAAAAAGAAAAAAAAGAAAAAGAGGAAGAGTGGCAACAGATGTTAGCGCAGGACTAATCTGCCTAAGGAAAAAAAAAGATATTTGAGACTCTAGTATGTGCTAAGCATATGTAAGAAAAACAAAAAAATTCACATCTTCATGATTATAATACAAAAAATCACCTGTTGTGCTGTGCTGTCAATTCATTATGTCATCATCCCAAACTTATTTTTCAGCAACTAATTGGCACAATCTTTTGCAAGACATTGTCTTTCCCAAATTGAGAGAGTGATATTAATTCACTCTTTATCACAGAGTGCATAAGAGTGGCCCATCTTGGGAGTAAAATCAGTAGGAATGTAATAGGATCGTTCCCTGTGCGTTACCGATTGACCACAGGGCAACACAGCTCGTGAAAAGAGAAGTACAGGATGATGGAAAGAGAGCTGGAGCTGGAGTCTGAATACCCAAGTTCTAATCCTGGCCTCTCAAGACACAAACTGTGAAAGCTTCTGTGACAGTTTCTTCCACTGTAAAATGAGGATGACAATTATAGCTGCCTCCCCAAATGTTAATGAGAAACAAATCAATAACATATCTTCAAACACCAAACACAGTGGCCTGTGCTCAAATTTTTGCTAAACCTGAACTTCAATCTCATTAGTGTCAAGCAATGAACATCTGTATTGGCTCCCATGAATGCCTTCTTACTTTATCATTCATAAGTCAGGAATGAGCACAAATTACCTGTGATCTTTATCTTCTTTATACTTTTCCATATTTTCCAGTTTTCCTACAGTGACCACATATAAATTTCATAACCAGAAACATGTTTTATGGGTAAAATGATGTGGGTGTATTTTAGAGGTTGGAGTTGGACCAAAGGCTTTGGATTCAGTGAACACACATGAGTTAAGAGCATTTTGATATAGGTTTGAACCAACCAAAGGACAGAATGTCAGCAAGTCAGAACACTAAAATTATTGAGGTGAGAAGCTTGCTCCATTCCTATTATTTCTGTATGCATTTAAGCATATGGAAAACTTTCCTTAATGTGCTCATTGTATACTTGTACAGTTAAAAATGGTCATTTATTGTTTGTTTATAATAACATAATGGCCATTTATTGAGCACTTATTATGTCTTAGGTGTTTTGCAAACAATCTTACCAACACTATAAGAAATGTACTTTTATCCCTGTTTTATCTATAGGAAAATTCAAACAAAGTAATTCATCCAGGATGTGACCAGTAAATGGTTGTATTGGGTACTACCATTAACCCACTCAACTCTCTTCCATTGTACCTTCCTGTACTATGGAGGCTGGAGAGCTATGGTTTTCAGACTCCCTTGCAGCTCTGGTCCAACATGTGACCCAGGTTCTGCCAAGCAGACACACCCATGCGAGACGAGCAAGGTGGACGTGAGCAGCAAGTGGAGAGAGAGGATTCTTTGGCAAGCATAGGGCAGAGCCTTTTGTTCTTTGAGGGCTGTAGTCAAGGAGTTTATGTGTTCAATTCATAGGAGTGATGAGCAGCAGGCAGAGTTGGTAGTGGGGTCTTTTCTAGAGAAGTCCCTTTCTATTTTGGAGTGTTTCTGCTAGCCACGTTATTTCTGGCTGCAAAGCATGTCACCTTGTATCCCAGGCCTGGAAAGTCTGCAAATTATCCAACACCTCATAATAAAACCATTTCTGTTTAAACTACCTAGAGTGAATTCTGCTGACAGCAACTAAAGGATTGTGGCTGACCCAGTGGATCTTTTAGACTCCATGTTTTCCCTACCACATTCATGCTTTTCCTAGCACTAGAAAGTGTCTTTTTGATAGAAATTGTCTAGAAAGAAAGAAACAAACAAACCTGGATCCAGGCTTCCTAAGACCAAAGAGATGACTTGAAGGCAACATAGCTATGACTAGAAGGGGTAAAGAATCAAAGAAGTTAAATAAAAGAACTTGCTTAAGGCAAGGACTCTGGAAAGGATTAAACCAACAGAGATCTGAAAAAGCAGCAGAAAGTGAGACCCAAGTTTCAACTAGTGTGAGAGAAGTTTAAACGTATCTGGGCACACATTACAGAAGAGTTCAGGGACAACATTGCTGGGGACAAAATAGAGCAGTTTGACTTGGACCTGATGACAGAATTTACCCTGGGAATCCCATTCACTGCTTCAAAGATTGCAGGCTAAAAGAATATATAGTCTAGGTCAAGAGTTGACATAGTATGGTTCACAAACAAAGTCCGGCCCACTGGTGTTTTTGTAAATAAAGTTTTATTGCCACACCTACAACCACACCTATTCATTTACATTTTGCCTATGGCTGCTATCACGTCATAGAGTTGGGTAGTTGTCACAGAGACCATACAGCCCACAAAGCCTAAAATATTTGCTCTCTGGCCCTTTACAAAAAAATTTGCTGACCCTAGGTCTAGGAGGTTGGGAGGGCAAAGCCATTTGGAACTGATAAATCGGTGTTATATATCTGTCAACAGAGGAGGGGACTATGTGAACAGATAAAGGGACCAAGGTTGCTGCCTAAAGGGAAGAAAACTTTTAGTCCCTTTGGTACAAGCAGTCTCCGAGAGCAGTTAGTCTGCGGGTGTCCTTGTGTGTGTGTGGATTGGGGATAAGGAACAGCACAGGGCTTGAAGGGAGTAAGAATTTGTAGAGGTTGAAAGAGATGGAACTGTAGCCAGAGGATGCAGAAGATAAATCAGGAGAGAGAGAATACAATTATAGGTGGAAATTTTAGAAACTCAAGCTAGAGCTGCAGAGGTATTTAAGTGAGAAAGAAGAGGTCTAGAGGGGTTGTCAGAGAAATAATAGGCAGCGCATTTGAGTCCATTCCTCAGAGGCCATGGCATTGTGGGCGATTCTTCTTTGTGCTTCTGTTATGTACCAGGCACTGTGTTGGGTCCTCAGAGAGTTTGCAGACTAGTGGAGGATAAGGGTGTATCTTGTAGCACCAGAAGCAGTGGAGTGACTAAGAAGCAGCCTTTGAATCTGACAGTTGAGGGAGACTTGAGCAATCTTAGCAGAGGGAGGTGGTCTTTGTGTAGCTCTGTGCAATTTGGAAGAATAAGAGCTATTCTGAAAGGGGTCTCTGGGAATTTCAAACAGTGAGATGGAATAGTGCTCCAGAAGTGATTAAGATGAAAGGAAGGAGATGAAACGGTAGCTGGAAGGCTTAAATGGGTCTCATGTTGCTTTCTGAAAGATGGGTGCTATCGCCGAAAACCCTTTTCATCACACAGAGACATTGGCAGTAGCAACATTCTCTGTAATAGGATTTGACCTGTGGGTGAGCAGCTTCCATTCTCCCCAACTACCAGGAGATTTTTCTTAGCTGTGTTTTGGAAAAAACAGAAAGGAATGCCAACTCTACTGAAAACCACTATAAATGCTACCTACACTGTGCCTGTGGCTACTTTATCCAAGGGTAATGAAAGGATGACCAGAATAAAAATACTCTGTGGCCTTTCTCAGCAGCAAACAGGCAGTGTGATTGAGTAAGCACAGAAGAAAAAGCGAGAGCCCTTCCTGAGTGGGAAGAAGTCAACAAAAGGCATTTATTAAATGAGTCAACCAACTTGGGCCCACACGAGGGAACCTGTTGCTGCAGCCGCTTTAGCTCTCCCGGGGAAAAATGAGAGGTCAGACGCGGAGTGGTATTATACAAGCTGAAGAGGTGGAGACAATCCTATACGCCCCAAACTTACGGGACTTTGAAAGAAAGTTGAGATTTCTTTATCTTCTCACCACCTTTTTTGTCATCTCTGAAGACTTGCAACTCAAGATTTGGGAAGTCACTTAACCTTTTTTGGGTCTGTTTTCCCATCTATAAAAATAGGGATGATAAAAATTGTGCCTTGCTCCTCAAAAAGGTTGAGCTACTGCTATCAAAATGTCTTACGAAGAGAAAGTTACTCTCGTGGAAACTCAACACATGGGTGCCGAGCTTTAGCCATTTTCTCTATCTCTAAGGAGCACTTTGGGAAGAACTGAGAAGCAAGATTTGATGCTCATGGTGCCTAACAGGAAAAGCAAAGAAAGTCTGGTTTCTGCAGCATCCTACAGAGTGACATCTCTGCAGACTTTATTACTACATGTGGCACTTTCTAATAAAGCAAGGTGTGTGTGAAAGGTTGGCGGCCGGCAGGGAAAGTAATACTTATTGGGTACTGGTTAAGAGCATGGATTCTAGAGCCAGACCACCTAGATTAGAATCCCAGCTCCTTCACTGTCAATCATGTGAGTTTTTACAAGTATATCAACCTCTCTGACCTTCAATTTCCTCACCTGTAAAGTGTAGATAATAACCATACATACTTCAGTAGGTTATATTAAAGACTAAAAAAATAGTAAATCTACAGTACTTAGCACAGTGCCTTGCACACAGGAAGCAACCCAAAATGTTAGCTGTTAATATTATTATATTTTGATACTAATGAAGGCTCAAGAAACCTGACATGGGAAGGAGCCTACAGAGGGACTGACCTAACTTGAAATCAGGTGGTCAAGAAAAATATTTCTGGAAAAATGCCAAAACAAATCCAGCGACTATTAATTGTTATTACTACCATGAGGCAGGCATGACTTAGATAACTGAAGCCCACAGACCATTGCTTAATTCCATGTAACCTGACATTTTCAGCCTCTCCCTTAGATTTCAACAAGCCTTGAAGGAAATATAAATAGGCAGCCCCATGCTTCTCCCTTTGTTTCTAATCTTCTTAAAGGCAAGAAGCAAAATGAAGAGGGGAAATGAAAAATATTAATGGTCTGGGTAGCAAGGGACATCCAGGAGTGGGGGTTGGAAGATGGTGATATTAGATAGAGAGATCATCCATCTGTGGGAAACTCTGGGCTTGAATTGCCGGGTTAAGAAACCTGGGACCCACAGAAGGAGCTATGAGGGAAGAGGTGCTCAGAAGGAGCATTCCAAAGGCATCATTAAAGTGCATGAGGAGCAGGAACCAGCTCCGGGTTGAGGACCAAAGCTCCTTAGCCACTGGAGGCTCAGAGATTGTGCATGAGGTCATACAATGTTTACCAAAGTCACTGAGAAGGAATGTGGGAAGAAAGCGAAGAGGCACACCGGAGAAGATCATCCTCAAAAACATGTCTCAGACAGCCCAGAAATGAATGCAAGGAACTCTTCCAATCAAGGGATCCAACTGCCCTCTGGGTCCAAAATGCTACCAAGAAGTAAACCGGTAAAGAAACAGAAGTCCCAGCATCTGTTGTTTAGCAACACCTCCCAGTACTATTCAAACACAGCCTTTGCTTTCTGTTGTAGTTATCTGACAAAGTCAAATATCATTTTCAAGACAATGAAAAAATAAAAACAATATTAGAAATCCTCCAAAAATGAAATTATATGGCCCACTCTCTAGACTTAGCAAACATCTTTCTTCCTGCCATGTTGTCCTCCATTAAAATCTAATACTAACGTAGGGTTAATGTGACAGCCCCGAGTACACAGACGAAGTTATAAAGGAAATAAGCTTTTATTACTTTTCCAAAGACAAAGAAATAACTTAGAATAACAGAATGATGTTAAACTTTCTACCACTTTCCACCCTCAAATTTTCCCTTTTTCTTTCTCCATATCACAGGGAAATTTTCTCAAAAAAAAAATTAAAACTCCATTTACAAGTTTACAATAGAGCAATAAGTAAGAATAATAGCATATTCTTTGTAACAACGTCTTCTAGAGGCATGGAAAACTGCCTTTGAAATTAGCCCCCAAATTTCACCCTATGTTTCTTATTTTCAAGTACATTGGGTTAACTGATATATTGTTACACTGGATATCTCCTTTTCACTCATTCCCCAAGCCAATTAGCCACCAAATTCTCTATCTTTTTTTTCAACCTCCTGAATGTCTCTGGCAGCTGTCATCTCCGTTCAGGCTTCCTCATATTTCAGATGCTGTCAATCTTCTCAACTACATCCTCCTAGCCATCAGACAGGGCCTTTGTAAACCACATATCTAATGTCTCTTCCCTGCTTCAAAAACATCAACAATTTCTGTCACTTACAGAATCATGTTCCTGCTCTTTGATATGCCCCACTTATATGTCCATCTACATTCTCCTCAATCTTCCCCACCCTTCTCCCCCTTCCCTACATCCTACCCACCCACACACACCCCCCCTAACATGGACACTACCCACCACCACCATTTTAAATCCTACAGTTCTAGAAAGTCTGTGGTTCTCTAATCCCATCATGCTGCTGCAATCTCTGAGCTTTTCATATTCTCCATCTCAATTACCCTTCCTTCTTGCTTATTGTATTTAACAAAGAGTCACATAGCTCTTATCATCTGCCAGGTCTTATTCAATGAGCTTTATGAGTATTAACTCATTTAATCATTACAACCCTGTGAGGCAGACACTATTATTCTCCTCATTCTATAGATGAGTAAATCTCTGCACAGATCAGTTAGGGAACTTGCCCAAAGTCACACAGCCAGTAAATTGGTGGGAGGAGAGAGAAGGCAAGATTCAAACCCAGGCAGTCCAGCTCCTTAACCACACACTGGACTGCCTCTTTCTGCTTCTTCAATTCCTTGTCCTGTATCATCTCCTCTGCAAATCCCTCTCTGACTACCAACTTCAATTGCTCATCACCCCCTCCTATGCACCGCGTGAAGAGTCTCATTATATGATAACCATTACAACTCTTCTTCCTCTCATTTCTGACTGTAAGTTACTAGAAGGCAGACACCATAATTCATCATGGTATCCCAGCACAGGTGCTCAATACCTGTGACGAATGACCCAATAAGGATGACAGATAGCCTTATTACAGGTTCCATAGTTGGTACAAGGAGAAATTCAAAGAGAGTGGAACCTAAAGGATTACCTGGTTCTTTCAGCATATCGCGTTTTCAGCTAGCATTACATCTAAGCCGTAAATCGTAAGGAAAACTTGCTTGGCTGCCCCCAGCCACTGCCCTACCCCCGTTCTCAGTAGCTCTGTTACGTAGATCAGCACTGTCCAATATGATGTTTTGAGATCCTAGAAATGCTCTCTATCTGCACTGTCCGCAGGGTAACCACTAACTACATGTGCTGTTGAGTCCTTGGCTAGAGAGACAGAGGAACTGAATTTTAATTTAACTTACTTTTAATTATTTTGAATTCAAATAGAGACATGTAGCTAGTGGCTAACATATTGGACAGGGCATGCCTGGACCATTTGTAAATCCTAAAGTGGCAGAGAACAGAACAGTGATGGGAAATAGGAAGTGGAAAGCAGGAAGGAATATTCAAAGAATGCTCGGTGCTAGGGTGACCAACCTGCCTTATTTACCCGGGACTAAGGAGTTTCACGGGGCTTTCAATACTAAAAAATTGCTACAAGTTCCAGGTAAGCTGGAACCATTGGTCAACCTATTCAGTGCCTAGAAAGAATTAAGTTCCAGTGCACAGGAACTAAAGAAGTTGAAGCAGGAAATGGAGCAAGGAAAAGACTGAGTTGGGACAGGGTGAAGACAAAAACATAGGATGGGTGGGAAGAAGGTTGCTGTCTTGGAAACTAGGCTCTTGAGATTTCCATGCATGCACAGATTCCAACACCCAGGTTCTAGTGTAGAGATTTCAAAGAAATGTGTATAACTTGTTTTTATACCTGCTCTTTTTCAAATACTTGTGCTTTATTTTACTCATCTGTCTCTCAGTTGGGGAAATCAAGACGACAGCCTACTCAACTCTCTTTGATCTGTCATTTAAATTTCCATTCTCATCCTACAATCTGTTAATCTTTCCAGTATCTCAGTGCAAGGCTGAATTAAATTCCCATATTGAATCCCAACATGAAAGGCATTTCTTTGTGAGCAGCTCAATATAATGTTCTTCTAAATGACATTTAAAATGTTCGGCTTGGTAATGGAATGATAAAGAAGGGCACCGGTGTTAGTACACATTGGTAAAAAGAATACTTTTTTATTAGTCAGAAACCAAAAAGATAGAACAAGATAATTAAAAAGAAAAAGTTTATTCCTGCTAGACTGCCACAGGAGTATTATGACTCAAAATGTAATCGTCGCTGAATTCCTGCAGGAATCTAACTTCTTAAAAAGACATCAAAGTCTGAGTCACGCCACATTAACCACCAATGGCCAAAGAAAAGTTTGAATGCCACTGAAAAAGTTAAATATTAGACTTTTCCTGAAACATTTAAACTCAGAGAAGTAGGTATTGCAGTTGTCAGACAGACTCGTGTGCATTCTTTATAGGCTTCCAGACGGATCTTTGCACCCCACTTCTGTTGCCATGGTGACCCAAATAAATTCTCTCCTGAGATTCATTTCTCTCAGATGCTGATGCATCAGGTCAAGCAGGCAGGCAGGCTAGCAAATAATGCACTGGCCCTAAACATTCTCACACTCTCCAGGCAGCCACAAAGAGCTATTTCTCCACACATCACACTCTATTTCAGCATTTTCAAAACTATAATTCCATTAGGCTAAGAAAAAAATTATTCCAAGCTTTGGTATTTCTTTTATTTGTCTAACCAACAAGATGAATCCCTGCAAAAGGCAAAGAGAAAGAAGCTGAAAGTCAGAAATTCTCCTAACATCCACTTCCTCACCCTTATGTCCACCAATAAGACCTGAACGATAGTTCTCAGTAGAATAAAGATAAATCCAAGGACGCTCACTGTGTGACCTCCGTATAGAACTAGGAGATAAGGTATTTAATACTTAGAATTAGAGACTGGGGAGATGGTTTGGGGGGAGACTGAGATATTACCAAAAAAAAAAAAACTTGTGAAGGAAAGCATTTGGTTCTCAGAAAATATGCAGACATAATTCTAGGGGAAAAAACCTTAACGCCTTTTTGTCATTAGAAATGCTACAGTTAAAGTCTGTAGTGTTTGGGTACCTTCACCCCAAATACGTATTGCATATAGTACAAATATTTCTCAAGACAGAGCAGCTTGTCAAAGTGACAGCATTTCACAGTGACAGTATATATGTAACAGGAAACAGATGCTAAAAATCGAAGTCTGTTAATTTTACCCAAACATGTACAACATTTTGACCTCAAAACAAAGACAAGGCACATAATAAGGAACAGTGAGCTGGGCATTCTACTCTAGGGCTGCTAGTAATAAAAGCTCACGTGTATTAACACTCTCTGCCCCTTAGTAATGCCTCACCACAACCCCATAAAGGTTGTTACCCCCATTTTCTAGATGATGAAACTGAGGCACAGAGGGATAAATAAATTGCCAACAGTGACACAGCCAAGAAGAATTGGCACTGGGACTTAAATTTTAACTCAATTGTCTGGGCTTGCAACCCCCGTGTTCTACTGTCCCTGAGGTCCCCAATTCACTTGGATGAACCAGACCTTGACTAGAGACCATCTACCTTCAAATGCCTCTATATCATTACCTAGCCTCTACCTCTCAAAACAAGCTCTTTCCATCTCTCTCTTTCTCTCTTTCCTCCCAGTGCTCCTAGACCACAGCATCAATGGCCAGATGTTCTCCGGGAAGCTTAGCACTGCTAGAACAAGACACTACTCATCCACCAACTTTGTGGTCCAGCCCAGATTTGAAACTCTCAGGGGCCAGAGACCACAGGCCAGAGGAAGTTTTCACTCAGCCCAGGAGAGCAGCCAGAGGCTACCGTCTACTTGAAGAGATGACTCTGATAGGGGTGGTGAGACCGGGAAGATAAAAGCAGCATGTCTACATTTTCCATTTCTGTGAAATGGTTCCCCAGAAGCAGCAAGAAAGAGCAGATTGACTCTTCCCACATGTGTACCCAGGGACTCCAGCCAGATCATAAGGAGGGGGTGATTCAACCTAGGGTTGAATAAACCAGAATGGAAAGCTTTGAGCAAACAAGTAACATGTGCAATGAGGTTAGAGAGATTCGAAGGGAAAGAATGAGAGTGAACGGGAGAGAGCGAGCAAACCAATACATAACTAGTCACTTTTGTGCCCGCCCCTCCCAGCTCTGGGCTAACTAGTCACTTTTGTGCCCGCCCCTCCCAGCTCTGGGCCCCCACAGTGAACTCTGCCCGAGCCTTCTGTCCACCTTAGCTCATCCAGCTCATCAGAGCCTGGCTCTCTCCTGTCTCTCCACTACAAGAGAGTTTGGTATTTTGAGGGTCAGCATGGGTATTTTTCAGTGATTTTTGGATACTATTAACCGTTTCTTATAAACCAGTGTCTTTCTCTTATTAGGAACTCAAAACTATATATGCTGAAGATACCTGGGTCTTAAAATGCCAGTTGGATTTCTTAATGACCGTCAGTGCAAAAGAAATTTGCCTTAAAGGCAGCTAACTTTTGGAGGGAAATACATCTACTCTATATATCAAGGGATACCTGCTTTTGACATCAAAGGGATTACGAACATTCCTGTTCCTCCCCCAAGGACAGCTGGAAATCTTATAAGCAGAGTCCTAACACGACTCACTTGTTAGCATTTGCCGCCTGGGACACAAAATGTCTTATCAACGAGACTCGGGATTTTGGGTAACCGCCTCTTAAGTGGATTCAGCTCTTAACCTGGATTTCATATTTTCCTCCTTCATTTCAAATGATTTAATTCCTCAAGAATTAAATTATTTTTTTAGAGTTCTTCTAAATTAAATGAAGAGTAAATAAAAAGGCCTTAGACAAAAACTGAGTAATTTTATTAGGAATATGATAAATGTGGTAGGTTGCAGTAGCCTGAAAATCCCATTATATGCAATTAAGGAGCTACATTAATATAATTGTAGACGTCCTAGCATTTTAGCCTAGCACATACAGTATTTACAGATAATTGCATAGTGAGGGGAAATGCAAGCTGTGAGTCTAGCATGCACGTGACTCACGCTGTCATATTAAAACCTGGTTGGGTTTCTCCTTGAGTTATTATCTCTAAAAAGCTTAATTTTTATCTTTTCAAGATGGGAAAATGCACAGGCATGCAAACGAAACGTTTCCTGTTAAAAACCATACAAAGAGCAATGAAATTACATACACTATTAAAATAAAGTAATAGTCATTTGGGTAATACTAATTCCAAATTTGTAATTCTTTGACTAGAACTTTACTCAACAAAGAATTCTAAAGCAAATTAACATTGTAAACAATAGCAGGGAGGATAGGTAACTTACTTTTATATTTATGAGGCCTCTGATATAAACATTGCTTGCATGAAAATGATGCTAAAATGACAACAGAGCCAATGAGTGACAGGAATATCCCAGGAAAAGTGCTCAACTAGGCTAGAAGAATTCTGAGTTCATACTCCACTCTGCTGGCAACAAATTACACAATCTTGAAAAAAATTAAACTCTCTAGATCTTAGTTTCCTCAATTACAAAACTCAATGGTTGAACCAGATAAGCCACCAAAGTCTTTCCAATCTCTAGAAATTAAGGTGTTACCTAATTGTTGAAGCAGGCCCTGTAGGACAAATACATTTTAGCTATCAGGGTGAATTACTAATCTGAATTTGAAAACAATTCTATGTTTATTTTTGAATAGCTAAATTTTTCATTAATGTAACTACACCTACCCTCCGATATGGGAGGAAATAACATAGGCCAGACACCTTCGATGTATCAGGAGCTGTAACAGCCACTTTTACATGTACTGAAGGCATCTGCAGCATGGGTGTACTCTATTGGGGAAACAAAGCCAAAGGGAGGGGGCCGGCCCTGTGGCGCAGTGTTTAAGTTCGTGCCCTCTGCTTCAGTGGCCCGGGGTTCTCAGGCCTGGATCCTGGGTGCAGACCTACGCACCACTCATCAAGCCATGCTGTGGCAGCATCCCATACACAAAATAGAGGAAGATAGGCACAGATGTTAGTTCAGGGCTAATCTCCCTCAGCAAAAAGAGGAAGATTGGCAGTGGATGTTAGCTAAGGGCTGATCTTCCTCGCCAAAACAAAAAAAAAAGCCAAAGGGAGTTTGTGTAGGGCTAGTTTCACATTAAAAGAGGTTATAATCATTTTAAAGTCATTTAACTTAAATATGTGTCTAGAATCATGGTCATGTTCACCTCAGTCAGGATCCTAAAGCCTCTGTTAAGTATTGAAGACTACACTGAGTGTGCTGGGCCCTCAATCCTCTGAAGCACCCTACAGAGAAGGTACTATGACTATCTCCATTTTACAGATGCACAAAGTAAGCCTTGGAGAGGCTGGGCAACTTGCCCGAGGCCACCCAGCCAACAGATGCAGAAGCCAGGACTTGAACTCAGGTCAGACTCAAAATCTAAAGCTATGCGCAAACTGGTCTGCACATGGACTCAAAAAAGATGATAGGAATTTCCCTCTTCCTCCTGCCCTCTAATCTTTAAAGAGGTCAGAGAGAAGTGGACATATAATAAACGCCCTCTATCTAATTTTCCCTGCTAAATTCATGAAGAATAAGCAACTGATCCAGCCATCTTCCCCACTCCTGCCTCTGTAAGATGGGAAACAAATGTTCTTGCTAAAGGGCTTGGATGCAAGCTATCAACAGGAATGAAATCTCAAATGATAGCTGCCCAGAACCACACAGCAATACATTATCACTCATATAGTTCATGGAACATTCATTCATTTTCTTTAACATCAAGTTTAACTTTGCGGGAGGCGAGTTGTGTTATAAAACTGCAAAGAAAAAAAAAAAAGAGTCCAAAAATGTTGATACGATTGTCTATCTAGCAGAAGGGAGACAATTTGCAGCGAAATAATTGGTACATTTTCCCACTGCATTATGTTTCTCAAAGCATGTTACTGTGGGAGGAGATTAGCTTCCTCTTTCTTCAGGAAGAAAATGACTTGTCTTCTATAGTGAATAGAACTGTCATTCTGAGAGCTGACAAATGCTAACAACCTTTGGAGGTGCAGTGTGCCAGCATCTGGAAAACAAATAAAATAAAACAAAGAATCCAGCAACCAAATAAAAAAAGGTCATGAAAGGAAATAATAGGGTAAGACACTCAAACATTAAAAAAATATATATATATTTTGGAAATTTACTTAATGCTAGAAATAATAGAGTCACACGGTAAAATGAAAGGAAGCAGAAATAAATCGTTCTAAATTAAATTCACTTCACTTAGTTTACTTTTTTACATTAGGCTCCATAGCACCAAATTAAATATAATGGATTCTATTCCGTTTTGCTAAAAGTGTAGTTGTACTAGGAAAATACCTAATAGAGGCGGCCACAGTTGTTCAGAGTAATAGTGTTCAGAGCCAGAGATGGGATCATCGGCTGAGGTGGCATCCACAGAATCGTATGTCTCTTCACCCTTGGTCCCCATGGTCCTGGTGGGATTAGAATAAGATTGATGACAGAGAAAAATGGACGGGAGACCAGATGATGATGCTGGGTGAGTAAGGGGTTCTGGGAGGTAGTTATGACAGAACTGACTGAAATTTTGGCAGATGGTAGCAGTCAAGAGAAGCTTCTAGTCAATCCTGGTCTCCATTTTTCCTGTCAGAAAAGGCTCTCAAATAATGACATTTTTATGTCACTATTTTCTTTTTGCAGTTCTTTTCAACAAATAAAAATCTGCAACTGACAAAACTCAGATTTTTGTCTGTCAAGGTAGAGTATTTACATTCTTGTTATCCTAAGTATATTCCCAAATACTTATCATCATAAAATTGGGGGTAGGGGGTGCTGCTAAAAATCAAAATACCTTAGAGAAGGGGTCTTCACTTTGAAGAGTGGGAAGCACTGTTCTGTACCTTGTGGACACATAGATGTTAGAGGCGGAAGGGTCTTCAACAGACCTCCTGAAGGTCTGTGTAAGAAATGTGGTTCCTCACAAATAATTATAACAGTAATATATGACTATTATCTATTAAGTGCTTACCATGTGCCATGCACTGTCCTAAGTACTTGACATATATGAAATTATTTGCTCTTCACAATTTTATAAAATGTACTACAATCATCCTTATTTTGAAGATTAAAAAACAAGGATTAGAGAGTCTGAATTCTTACTTAAGGTACCTCTGGTAGGTGGTCAAGTTTAGATTTGGTAATTTTTTATTGGAAGCTAGATGTTGTGAATTTTACATTGTTAGATGTCGGATATTTTTGTATTCTTTTCTTGAGCTGTGTTCTGGAATGTAGTTAAGTTACTTGGGAACAATTTGATTCTTTCAGGTCTTGCTTTTAAGCTTTGCTAGGCAGGACCAGAGCAGTGTTTAGTCAAGAGCTAAGTATTCTCTACGACTGAGGCAAAATTCTTCGGAAACACTACCTGATAGGGCATGAATTATGAAGTTTTATGCTTTGGCTGGTGGGAACAGGAACTGGTCCCAGGCCCATGTAAGCTCCTAGTATTAGCCCTCTAATCCTTTTAGGTGGTTCTTTCCCCTTCCTCGGTGGTTTCCTCACATGAATGGGCTGATCAGAACTCAGTCGAGAACTCAAGAGCGAACCATCTGCAGATATGAGAGCTCTCTTCTCTCCAATACTCTATCCTGTAAATTCTGGTCCTGGACTCTCAGCTCCATCTCCTCAGCTCAGGGAGACAGCCCTGTTCTATCTGGGTTCCCCTTCCCTGCACCTCAGCCTGGAAACTCTCTCCAGGCGGTAAGCAGGGGCAATTGTAGGACTCACCTTATTTGTTTCCCATATCTTGGGATCACTGTCTTTCATGGCATGATGTCCCATGTCTTAAAAACCGTCCAATGTGATAGATGTTGCCTGGTTTTCTAGTTGTTTCAGGAAGAAATCTAGTCCCTGTCACTCCATCTTGGCTGGAAGCAGATGTCCTCAAGCTCAGACTTGATGCTAAACTGTCAGGTTTCAGAACCTGAGCCCATAACTGCTACCCCACCTTTTATGAACTAGTTGGGATCAGAGAGGTTAAATAAAGAACTAAAGAACATACCATAAAAAATGAAATCTCCTTCCTTATAATACAATTTTTTTCTAAAATTCCATTATTTGCACAGTGATATTAGAAAGGGGTAGGAGAAATAGATTCAGATCCTCTGTGGGTTAAATATTTTCCACTAGGGTCATCTTTCAGATTTTCCTCAAGGGATGCTCACATTTTCTAGGAGCATTAGTCCTGAGAGATCATCCAGAGAGATTTTAGGAAAATTGCGTGGAGCATTCTTTATGTTCAAGAATCTCACATCATTACCTGCATAGAATATGACTGAGGTGGGTTTGCTGATGTCTCTGATCATCAGAGGAAATCTGAACATTGCAGACACATCTCACTTTACCCAACAGATTTGTTCCTAAAGAGTTATGCTTAAATCAAATTTGAGTAATTTGAATGATTTCAAATGCATCAGTGAACCTTACTGTTGAAAACAATAGTAATCTCTTTTGTGAATTGAACCAAAGCCCCTTAGTCTTTGTGGGAGGCTGTATAGCATCATGGTTAAGGGCACAGGTTTAGGAAACTGGCAGGTCTGGGTTTAAATTCCAGCTTCCTAGCTATGTGACCTTGACCAAGTCATTTGACTCATTAAAGCCTCAGATTCTTCTTCTATAAAATGAGGAAAATAAGAATACCTACCTCTTGAGTTGTTGGCAAGATTCAGTGAGCTAATCCCATAAAAGTGCTTAGTGAAAGCCTGATGCTTAGTACTAAATAAAAGTTAACTACAATTAGCTCTCTTATAAAGAAAAATGCAAAATTCATACGAAGAAAATGAGACCTGAGAAGTTGTCATCTCTAGTTAAAAGTCTTTCCAAGCATATGCTGAGTTTTAGTCTAATTTTAAATATATTAAAAGTTAGACTAGCCAACAATTTGTTAGAAGAGTTTTATAATTAAAATAGTTTACCCTGGTATCACTCTCTTTAAATTTTCATTCACTTAATGTCATCATTAATATTTATGTACCATGGTAACTAATTCTGCAGTGTTCATATCCTTTGGAGATTAGTAGATCACTATCTCAACACACCACATTCCTTTAGTTACCATTTCAATCAACTACACATATTTATTTCTTTTATTAATTTTTTTCATCTAACTTACATGAACAAAATCCTTTAGCACTAAACATTCCTATCACTTTCCACAAATACAATTTTAAAAAATAATAATTCAGATACTGTTTCCCACAGAATCATAGGAAAAAGAAAATTCCAATGTCCTTTCAATTCTGTGATTTCTAATTCACACCCAAACATACCTACTTGGACAGCCATATCATACTTCTGACTAGCTATTTATATGAGTCCATGAAAGCAGGTTAGCCCTAAAATAATTGACTCAGTCAGCCTACATGAAAGAGCATAATTATTATCATTTTTTTCATAACTCTTTCTTAGGATCTCCTAATGCGTCTGTGTTTGAGAATGAATTCTATTTAGGGTTGCTTGTATTTTTATTTGAAAATTCTGCCAACACTACATGTTTGAAACAGGCATACGCTTGTATATTCACAAAATCTAAAAAAGGCTATGTGTGAACATAACTGCACATTGGTAGAATATTTAAAAGCCTGAAGGTTGTCAATGGTATAAAATATGAATATTTATGATATTTGAACACATCTTTTAGTATAATTTCTCTTTCCCTGGTGATTCCAACAAGTTTTAATGCAACACAAATGTAAAATGTCACCAACTTATTTAAATGCAGCCTCCAAATCAAACACTAAGACGGCAAATGAAGGCAAACTTAGTCTTCATTTCTGAAATATCTCATCATCAGATGCATCATTATTTTATGGTAGGAGCCTTTTGTAATGTCTAGCAGACAACAAGAGGTTCACACCAAAGCCAATTTCAATTAATTCAAGATGGAAAATTTCATGTCACACTATCAGACACTTTATCGAAATTGAGATAGATTGTATCTACAATTTCACATTACTTTTATCTACTGATCTTGTAGCTCTATCAAAAAAAGCAATCAAGTTTTTCTGGCATGATTTGCTCTTTTTAAATTCCTATTTCATAATGTCCATTATCATTATCCTTATATGTTTCATCAGTTCCTGTAGATTTTCTATTAATGTTCATTCTATTCTTTCAATATAGATTTACCTTGCTTTTGCCAGATAATTATGTCAGTGTTGTTCATTTTTTTAAAGAGTAACAATAATCATTATCATTAGGATAATGCCCAAGAAATTACTCCTCATATTTGGGTTGATAAAGGGATTCAAATCAATTCTACAAACACTTACTGCACATTTACTAATTGCTTATTACTCTGCCAGGCAATGCAGGAAAGGCAGATTAGAAGAAAACTTTCCTCTGGAAGCCATTGATTTCACTGAGGAGATAAAATACAGACTAATGGGAATTCCGCAGTCATTGGTACTCAGTGTTTTGCAAACTCTAGTAGGTAAAAAAAAAACAAAAAAACTTACCACTAAAATTCAAGTTTTGGGGCCGGCCCCGTGACTTAGCAGTTAAGTGCGCACGCTCTGCTACTGGAGGCCTGGGTTCAGATCCCAGGCGTGCACCGACGCACCGCTTGTCAAGCCATGCTGTGCCGGCATCCCATATAAAGTGGAGAAAGATGGGCATGGATGTTAGTCCAGGGCCAGTCTTCCTCAGCAAAAAGAGGAGGATTGGCATGGATGTTAGCTCAGGGCTGATCTTCCTCACAAAATAAATAAACAAATAAAATTCAAGTTTTCATGCCTTACTTCCAGAGGTTCTGATTCAGCATTTGTGTTTTTAACAAGCACCCTTAGGTGATTCCAGCATAAGCATCTCTTAACCTACACTTGAGAGAAGTTGATATGGACAGTCAAAGTGTCAGAGGACCAGAATAGAGTCCGGCCTTTATAGGTCAATATCACATTAAAAGACTTCCCAACAGAATCAGGACTCTAAGGATAACAGACTAACAGAGTTTATACAGTACTACCTGTATTAGCAGTGCTATAACTGTTTTGAAATATACTTGATTCACACAGGTAGACACTTTCATACCCCACAATCTTCTGCTCTTTGGCTAAACCAATTAAGCAATGGAGGAAACATTATAATAACTTACCCCCACAAAAATAAGCACATTACCCCTGTCAAAGGAGCTAAAATAAATTAACACTGAGAAACATTTATCTGGGTTGCTTTCACATTATGTACATTGGATAGATTCCAGAACTTGGGAATTTATCAATTTTTTAATGACAATCCAGAAAGCAATACTTAGAGATAATTTCATAGTCACTAGAAGATTTTTATCCCATGAGTAAGCCTTGCAATACTGTGTGAAAGCCTGTAGTGTTAAATGTGATTACTCTAGATTCACAAGGTATCAAATAAAAATTATTGGAACATGTATAATTGCCTTTCTCCAAGCATCTCAGACTGGTCTACTGTATTATTTCATTCCTTGTATTACCCATGTAAAACCAGCGTATCAGTCAGGGTCCAACCAGGAAAATAGTATGTAAAACAGAGGGAACTGAATACTGGAGGGATTTTGTTCAACAGGTGATGAAAGTGATGAATAACCAGGGGACAGTGAAGCAACTGAGAGATTAGCAACGCAGAAGTCTCTTCCTCTAAACCCAATGGAGGAGGTTGTGTTTGCCGTTTCCAGAGCCCAGAGGTGGGGTCACCTAAGTAAGCTAGAACAATGGGGGTTCATCTGGAATGACTAGAATAATGGAGAAGCAGCCAAGGCAGAGAGAAGAGGGAGGAAATACCTGCCTTCTCCCTTCCTTCCACCCTCCGATGTCAGGCAAGGGCATCCCACGGCTGAACCCAGCAAAATGCCAGCTGACACGTGACCTATGGAAACACAGGCTTCTGCTCTTCAGGGTAGAACTGGGAAACGGCAAGATAGGGATCTGAACGCAAGTAAGCCAAGGACCATCTAGGACAGGTGGCAGTGATGGTGATGGTGATTAGTATTATTTTTGTAGAATTCCTTTAAAATGGGGAAACTGAGTTTGCACAAGGAATTTGAAATTTTTATAGATTCTCAATCCAGTGCTTCACTTAGTCAACAATTCATGCTGCCTCCAAATAGACCACATTTTACCCTCTCATTCTTTACCACTCTAGCTTCCTATGACTTAAAATTCACTGCCTGAATAAGCTTCATTATTCTTTTTATGTTACTAAATGCAAATCGTCTCTCTCTACTTGTCTCTCTTAGCTATACATCAGGAGATATTCTTGTATCGTTCCTGATATATTTTTAATCGTCCAAACGTCTTTAATTCATATTTTTTTAAATGTACTTTTCTAAAGAACAATCTGGTACTTAAACCATTTCACTACCATAATTTTGCTCCCATCTTCACTCATTAATGGAATTTTTTTGTCTAGTAATTTCTATTCCCCATGCAGAAGGCCATATATTAGTCCCTTTAGCTCATTTATCTAGTAAGAAGGATGTGCTCAGAACAAAGTTTGCTATTTCCTCCCCTCTCAGAAAAAATCAATCATATTAATTAAGCGCTGCATGGGGCTTCATGTTTATCAAAGTGCTTTGAGTGTGTGTGCATAAACAGAATGGTATCAATGACGGGAAACAAAGAAACATGATGTAGGACCCAGTATTCATGCATATGTACTTATGCATAAATACATAAATGTAACACATAAATGATTTAAGAATTATATAATCATGTTAACAAATAAATAATCAGAACATATAATTCTCTTTTACCACAGTTACCCAAAGTCCACAGATTATACTTCAGTTGACCCTCACTTCTCCTTAACAACCAATTTCTAGTCTCATCAGGTCAGTCTCCTCACTGTCCACTCAACATCCCATGTTCAATTTGGGCTCCATAATTTTTCTAGTCTATTTCCCCCACACTCCACTATCTATGACTTCTGCATTTACCAACACCCTATCGAAGTTCCATCTCCTTCATGTAATTTACCGTGATCAGCCAGCCCAGAGGGATCCCTCTCCTTTCTCCTGAACTCCTATTAGACTGATGTCTATGGCTTAATTGCTTATTCACTATTTCATGTACGTGCTTTGTATCCTCAAAAGCCCTTTAAATTCTTGAAGACAGGACCTGTACTTTAAATCCTAGAATATTACTGAGTAAAGAACAAGTACCCAAAACATATTCACTGAATGCCACTGAAGTTTCATACTTGGTCCTGGAGAGGTGTTGTTGAAGTCACCGAAAGATGATGGGGAAAAGGCAAAAAGGAATGATGTTAGAGTGCAAAATGTAGCACAGATGAGAGACTAGTGACCTAGAAGGAAGCAGAAATAAATCGATTTCAGGTATGCAGAAGTAGACCTCCTTTATTTTTATTTATTTATTTTTTGGGGGGAGGAAGATCGGCCCTGAGCTAACATTTGCCAATCCTCCTCTTTTTTTGCTGAGGAAGACTGGCCCTGGGCTAACATCCTTGCCCATCTTCCTCCACTTTATATAGGATGCCGCCACAGCATGGCTTGACAAGCGGTGCGTCGGTGCGTGTCCGGGATCCGAACCGGTGAACCCCGGTCCGCCGCAGCGGAGCGCACGCACTTAACCACTTGCGCCACCGGGCCGGCCCCAAGAGGTAGACCTCCTTTAAAGAAACTTCTCATACATTTTGGGGAAGTTTCCAAGACATTTTTTCCCCTTTGGAAAAAAAGTCATATTTTTATGTGCACTGATTACATTTCTTTTGTTTCAGCCAGCAATATATTTTTGGTGCCTCTCGCATCTTGAAAAATAACTCTGAGGAATTTCATCTCATAGTCACTCTTGATTATCTGTCTTCTACCCTGTCTTAATTCAGTTTCATCAGGAGGATCAAATCTAAAGCCCATCTGTGGCTCTGATTAGGTGTTCACCAAATGTGATTTTAAAACTCATCTCATGATATCATCATTCTCGGAGCCTCCTGAAGGTCAACGGGGATTACACCAGTGACAATTAAACAACGAGGCTTCCCCTCAGGGTGCCCTCTCCCCACCCACCTGGACCTTATCATTCTGACCTATCTCCTCATTTAAACCTCTCAACACCAATATGTCTTCAATTTAAAAATCAATTTTCTCCCTATTTCAGTTTCTTTTTCACAGTTGCTTCTTCGTTTAATCTTCAGGGTCATCTCAATCCCCATAAATCTAAACATAGCAATCAAATGTCTCGTCTCTTTAAAATGTCTCGCCACAGGTGGGGCGCAAATCCTCTCTCCTGATTGATTGGGCAATTTCAAAGAAAGATGGTGAACAGAGGAAATTATATCTCCAGAGAAAGGCCATTTCATCGGAAACATGGAGGTGGAGGGGCAGCTATTGTTTTTGTTATCAAAGGGGTTTATGTTTTAATCTCTGTTTTAAGAATGTTTTTTCTTAAAAAACAATCTTTCCCTTTATGAATGAGATCTGAAAATCAAGGTTTTCATAACCCACTATAAGTGTTTTGTTTACAAAATGAGAAGACTCCTACTAAACCTGAAGTGGGAGCTTACTGTTCCCCCTCCCATATAGACAGATACCATGCCACTTAAAATGTCTGCAGTAGGCTTCATGCTATGGGTCTCTGTTTTATGCTCACTCATTTTTTACTAACGAATACTTAGTGAGCACTTATAATCAGCAAGGCATTGAGCTAGGTGCTTAGGGCCAATTAGAATTAATAGGACATAGCCCTTGTTCTCAGTGACATAGATGCGACGGGCATCGATACACATAGCTATAAACAAAGGCAGTATGTGGCAAGTAGTATACTTCATTTATTGGTTCAACAAGTATTTATTGAGTGCTTTCTCTACCACGCACTGAGGATACAATAGAGAGAAAAACAGGCACCCTGCCTCCCTTCAAGGAGCTTCCAGTCTTGTGAGTGGGTGACAAACATTAATGGAATGATCAGACTAATGACTGTGGCATCATGGGCCAAGATAAGTGTTCTGAAGGCAGCTTATACCAAAAGGGACTGATGTAGACCCAATAGTTGGAGATGTGATTTGGGGGTGAGAGCTAAGGATGGATGGGAGGTGACAAGGCTGAAAGGCTGGGGAAGAACATTCCAGATGTGGCCAAATAAAAAGAAATTGCTGTGGGAGCTTTCAAAGGGAAAAATCCTGTTGAGGGTGGGAGAGAGAGGGCAGAGGGATCCTAGAGTGGATAGAGCACTAGCACTGGCCTTCACTAAGGGTAGGATTTCACCAAGCTGAGATGGTGGGGACGAGATTCTAAGCCACAGAAGGCCATGATGCCAGCCAGGATGAGCAGTGTTCAGGGAGAAAAGAACAGCATGATTTAGTTAGGTGTATGTAGGGAATTCAGTGAAGAGGCTGGAAAGAGAGGTAGATTCAAACATGGAGGGACCCACCTATCTGAGTCAAGAGGTTTGGGGTTTTTCTAAGCATGCAATGGAAAACAACTGAAAGCTTCAGAGCAGGCCTATCACATAATTGGACTCATGTTTGAAAGATATCAATCTGAACTTGGGATATCCATCTGCCTTTCCTGGAAGCAGGAATAGAAAGGAGATATAGATGCAAGAGACAGTCACAGAAGTAGATCTAATAAAATGAATCTTTAAAGGAGGTTTTAGGTATTCAGGAGTTGTAAAGAAATTTTATTTTGATAAAGGAGAAAGAAGCTAATATATATTGAGAATTTATATCTGCTAGACTCTATGCTAGAAGCTGCTCATGAACTGTTTTATTTAATCCCCAGGAATCCTTGAAATGGATATTATTATCCTTTTTTATGCAAGTGAGAAACTGAGGCTCAAAGACATTAAGTAACTTGCCAAAGAGCAAGATAATAAGTTATGGAGCCAAGATCTGACTTCAAGATCAGCTTGTTTTACTTTAACCCAAAAATAACACACTAAGGTCTTTCTTCTCTCCTAGTTCGCAATTCTCACCCTGTTCACCATTCCTCAGACTCTACTGACATTCAAAACGGATTCCCAGTGCTCTGCAAACCTCTGATTGAACATGGGAAATTCCCAAAGGGTTGCCCAGTCAATGTCACACATATTTATTCCCGGGATAAGAGAGAGAAGATCTCCGATAAAACATACAATAGGAAGAGTAGGGAAAAACAATTCATTTCTGAGGATCCTGGTCCATATCTCCCTGAAATTTCAATGACAGGGCATTTGTAGGACTTGAAAACCAGTTAGTGGATTCAGCATATGAACTTGCACTTTGTTATTTTTATTTTCCCTGTAGGGATCAAAAGATGAAGAACTCTTGTCAAAGCTTGTAACTCCCTAATTACTTAATTATTAACAGTGAAAATCTGATTTTCGAAGTTGTTTAATGGTCAGGAAATAAACCAACATGAGACAACTATCGAAGCTGCAGCTCAGGTCTCCAAAGAGTTGAGTAAAGTTGTAGTTACTGTTATTTCCAAAATGGAAATAGAAAAGCCGTGGCTACAATAATACCTGCGATTCCCAGTCACCCATTGAACAGGTAAAATGTCTTTTAGACTTGGATGGGGTCAAGGAGGAGACTGTTACATAACAAGTTTTTTGCCCAAACAGTTTTTGTTGTAGCAGGTGAAAATAAAGTTGATTATTAGGCATAGGGGAAAAAATGAACTAATTATTAAGCATATTGCATTATTCTTAGAGTTGCTTTCTGACTCCTGTTACCACCACTGGCTGTGAATTTCAGCATTAATTATCTAGGGGCATCAAAAGGGTACTAATATTATAATTTGGAACCATTATACCAAGTATCTCAGTTCCAGCTCATCATGCCTGACAACAAACAGGAAGGTGAAATGCAAAGTAGCCACAAACAAGAACAGAGAACAAAAGAATAATAGACAACTTTAATTAGTCATAGGAATGATAAGAACCCATCCGCAAACGTACTACAGTGGTCACAATTCTCTGAAGGTACATAGAGTGGTAACGCCATTAAGGGAGGGAAGTCCAGCAGATGAGCTCATTTTTGGACGATCAATGAAAGGAAGTATTTCAAGAGGACTTGGCCATACAGAACATTTTAGAGCAGTTCTTTGCAAGGAAGGGTGGCCCCTAAAAGGGGTGGTCTTGGCACAAACCTCTCTTCCTTCTTCGTAGAGAAAATGGAAGCCATCTTGCTCTTGCAATTTTTACCAAAACATGAATCAGTCTACAGAGCACGTGGTCTCTCTTCCTTCCTGTTAGAACAGAGGTTGTACTTTCCTACAGGGGAAAGTCAGTCCTAATTTTACTTTGGTTTCTATTTCCTCTCACAATCTGGTTCTGCTGGTTATTACCTCTCTCTTCTCCCTGTACCACTATTCATTATCTTCTCTCTTTCTCTCTTCCTGGACAGCATTTAACATGCTCCAGTCTCTTCCACATTTAACAACAAAAAAAATTCCATCAACCCTCCATCTAACCTCCAGCTGACAACGTTTCTTTCTTGTTCCTTTTCTGTCCTAAGCAAATTCTGCCCCATCTTCCTTATCTCCCTCTCACACCTCATGTCCCTTAAATCTGGATCTCCACTTCACACTCCACTGAAGCTGCTCTCCAAGATCACTATTGTCCCTTGTGTTACTAAATCCAACAGTCGCTTTTCAGTTATAATTTTCTGACCTCTCAGCAGCGTGTGACACTATTGACCAGTCCCTCTTTCTTGAAATTCTTCTTTTCTTGACAGCATATGCTCTTAAGTTTTCTTCCTACCACTTTGATCACTTCTCCTCTTCTACTGGTTCCACAATTTTGATGTTTCTCTGGACTTTGGCTGAGGCACTCTTCTCACTTAAAGGAGCTTAGACACTCCTATGACTTCAAGTATCATCCTTAGGCTGATGAGTTTGCTCTTGATATCTCCCCATCAAAATCGACTTGTAAGCTCCAGTCCAATACATCCAAAGGCCAGCTGGACATTTCCACTTGGTGTCTTGCAAGAATCTTAAATTCAACATGTCTCCAAAAGAACTTAACTTCTTCTCTCAAAACTTGCTCATATATTGGTAAATGGCATAACCAAGTAACCACCTACTCAAATCAGAAATCTTGTAGTGATTTTTGGCACCTTTTCCTCCTTTCTCAGTCTTTTACCACTCACATTAAATCAACCATAAGTGTCTTCATTCATTCATTCATTCCACAAATATTTATTGAGTTGATCATCTGTATTAGGTGCTGTGGGGAGCAAATTAGCCAAACTCTCTGCCCTCATGGAACTCACAGTTTAGTAGGGAAAATAGCAGTCACTAAACAAGTAAACAAACAAATAAGAACAGGAAATATGAGGAAAAGTAAAACAGGTTGAAAGATAACTCTGCTTGGACTAGAGTTGGGGCAATGAAGGAAGAAAGAAGCATATGGCACTGAGATGTATTGGAAGGTGGAATTGAAAGGTTTTCCTGATTCATCAGATGTAGGCATCAAATAAAAGAGAGAAATCACGGAATATTTCCAGCTTCTCAGCTGAATTTCTGGGTGGATGGCAGTGCTATTAACTGAGATGGTGGAAAGGTAGGGAATCAACAAGTCAGTTTTAGAAGTTTTGAGTTTGAAATGGCTGTTAGACTTCCAAGTGGGCTTGTCAAGTAGCAGTGGGGGTTATGAGTCTAGAACTTCAAGAAATCTAGGCCTGAGACATAAACTTGTGGGTCAGTGGCAGCTATACAATAAAACCACCTAGCGAAACAGTGTGGACACTACATGGTACAGAGAGAAAGGAAGCAATCCTAAGATCAACCCTGATGAACTCCATCACAGTTGGTTAAAAGGGAGAAAAATAGTTAAAAAGATACTGAAAGTGTAAGTTAGAAAGAAGAGAAATAGGTAAAAGTAAATCGAAAATAGATAAGTAGGTAAAAGAAAAAAGAAGAAAAAAATGGAGTCCAAAAGTCAAGAGATCCTATCTAGAATACTGTCAAAACAAAAGAGAACACAAAAGTGTTCATAGACTCAGCAACATTAAGTGACTGTGCTTGTGAGAGAGGCAGTGTTAGAGGAATGAGGAAGGCATAAACTGGAAATCCTATAGCTCCATTTTCTAAATATTTCCCAAATATGCCTTATTCATTCCATCCTACCTCACATTTAAGTCACTATCATCACTCACATGTATCATTCTTGCATCTCCTTCAATTTATTCCCCATCCCACAACCTGAATAATCTTGCCAAAAAACAACTCTGAGCATGTCACTCCCCTGCCCCACTTAGGATACAGAGCAAATTCCTCACGATCCCTTCAGTGGCCCCACCACCTGGCCCCTGCCTGCTGCTTTCATCTCACCTCATTCCACTCTCCCTGTTCAAGTTTAGAGCATCAACCATGTCGAACATCTAAGATTCTAGGCACACCTAATATTACGGCATCCTGGGATCGATTCTGAGTCAGAATAGAAGAAATAAAATGAGTAAAGTACATGTATGTAAGCTTGAGGGAAATGTCCTAGGTGTGAACCAGGTAAGTATTGGACAATTGGACTGACTCTTCTTTCCCATTCTTGCTTTTTTCTTTAACCTGGGTCATGCGCCCACTTCAGAATTATACTTTCACCTCCGTCGACATCTCACACGATCAGGGAGGAACGCCAATGCTACTTGTTTTATGCATACCTTGCAATGCTGCACCTTTTCCAGAAGAAGTATGCTCCTTCCCAACTAGATTGTGTTCCCAACCAAATTATAAACTCTTTAAAACTGGGGAACATCAGGAGGCCAAGAGTAGGGACACCTTTGTTTGAATCTTGGTTTCTGGAGTCCTTGGGACATTTTTTTTTTAAATCTCTCTTGGCCTCAGTTTTTCCATCAGTAAAATTTATGTAATAATAGGGTTGTTTTGAGGATTCCATGAGATAACAACTGAAAAACACTTACTACAATGCCTGGTACATAGTGAGCACTCAACAAATTCCATTATTATCATTTTGACTATTATTATCATTTTCTAGACCCGGGAGTGCTTTACACGGTACTGGGCAAGATTCAGTGCCTAACAAATACTAGTTGGCCATCCAATAAATGCTATTGCACCAACTGTTTTCCCATGACTGTTACGGTATATTATTCAAGGACGAGAGTGGTGCACCCATCCTTATAATTAATTCCTTCTTCCGTTTTCATGTTGAGTTATGTAAATCAAGCTTGCACATTTCACCCTTCAGACAGAAATGGAGTGGTTCTAATTTGATCTAACCTAGGATAGGAGGGGGGACACAGAAGACTGTAGAAGTTAAAACTTTCTGGTATAAAAGAAACAGCAGGCTGCCTTATGTTTTCAACATTAGCATTTAAGTTCACTGCAGCTGAACTCAATCCATATCAGTGGAGATTTATATCAAACAGTGGGATGGCGAGTCATATCCTACTGCTGTCTTGCAGAATTATCATCAGGAATGTAGCCAATTTTAGCACACATAAATGGTAGTTAGGGAAGTAAGTTGTATGATCGAGTCCTACAACGGTCATTCTTTGATTTAGAAATATGTTCTAAACCTGTCACTTCACATGAGCTTGATTTTCAAAGGAAAGAAGAAAAAAAATCACTATGCTTTCTCCTGTGGGAATAGCACAATATATGATAACAAAATAGAGAAAGTTAAAGAAAATTCTGTTCACTATTTTATCATTTTAAGTGTATAGAAAATAACTTTAAGTGGTAGATACATGCTTAAGGATTAAATTATATACAACATAGCTCACTATCATTACTGTTACACATCACTAAACCAAGACACTCCTAAAACTGTCATCTTGTCTGCAGTCAAAAGACAGCTGAAATGTTGGCTTGAATTTTATCTTTTTTATCTCCTTTATGAAGTAGGAGAAGCACCTTATAAGAGTCACATACGAATGGAGAAAAAAACTGGTTGAGTGAATGAAATGAAGGTATGTTTAGAGCAGGAAGAGACCTTAAAGATCATCATTTCAACCCTCTCAGTTGAACAATGAGGAAACAAAGACACAAAGAACCAAAATGGCCAGCCCAAGGACACCTGTGACTGGGGACTACATCTCTCTCTCTTCCCACCACTAAGTAATTCCCAAACCTGGCCAAGCATCAGTCACCTGGGAGGAAACATACAAGTTCCTGGACATAGACTTGCAGACTCAGACTCTTTGGGGAGTGGAATCCAAAATCCTGTGGATTTACAAAGCTCTCCAGATGATTCAAATGCCAAACATCCAGGGACCAATGTTCGTGAAGCACTGAGCTACACTGTCCATGGCGATCGCCTGGACACTCAACTTGGGAATCAGGACAGATATAACCTGTTCATTTTCTCTATTTAAATTGCTATATTAGTTAATTTAAATAGCTAGTCATTACAAAATACCAAATAGTGAAATGTCATTTTCTACCGACCCATCTATCTGCTCTACGTCCACCCTGAAAGCAGTCAGGCTTACTACAGTTCTTGTCTGGTTTATGAAAGCATTGTATGTGTTATTGTGTCTCTAAAAAGAAAATCACAGGATGCTTTTCAAAATATACATTTTGCTTTCTCTGAGAGGGAAAATTGATGTCTTAATTATCTGCTAGTGCTACTGATATATCAATAGTGTGATACAAACGAACATCAAATGGACAAAAAAGCATAGTCACCCCCCAAAAATCCTATACGTGGTGTTTGTTTACTTATCATTTCCCTTTTAGTTTACTAATACGTCTTTTGTGCCTGCCATGGGATCAGCCTTACACCAAAAAAGGAGAACTTCAAAAAGGTAGAAGCTCTTTCCTAACCACAAAATCTGATGGATTCAAACGTGTTTCTCCAGCTCTGATCTGCCTTTTAAGTTTCAGACTCATGTATCCAGGTATCTACCAGACACCTCTACCCACTTGCCCCACGAGTGATCCACACTCAATATGCTCCAAACCAAAGTCATTATTTTCTCCCAAACCTGTACCTCTCTGTGTTTCACATATTGGTTAATCCACCCAATCACCCAAGACAAAAACCTGAAGAATCACCTGTATTTGCTAGAATTTCAAATTCAGTTGCAAGTGAAATAAATTCAGCTGAAGCTGGCTTGACTAGAAAACATAACTTATTGAATCACTTTATTGGAAAGTCTAAAAGGAGAGTCTATCTCTAAGTATAACTAGACACAGCTAAGTGATACTACAAAATTTCTCTCCTGCTCTCTTTCTCTTCCGAACTCTTCTCCATTGTTGGCTCTATTCTAGGTTGGGTAAGCCAAGCTTACATTCTTCTGGCTTTAATTCCAAAGTAAAGAAGTTCTCCTTCCTAAAAATTTTAGCAAAAGTCCTGGTCTCGTCAGACCAACTCAGTTCATTGACCCATTCCTGACTAGTTACTGTGGTCAGGGATATGAAACTGTTGGGTCATCCACACACATCTTGGGTGAATGGGATTGGGGAATGGACCAAGTATGGGAGAGGAGTAATTACCCAGAGGAAAAATGAGATGCTGTTTCCAAAAAAAAGAAATGGAAGGAGGAACATGGTGCAGGAAGAAACATCAGATATCTTCTAGATCATCGTGGACTCCTCTTCTCTCTTTACCCCTTGATCCAAAGAATTGCTGAGTTCCAGTGATTCTCTATCTTTAACATGTCTCTTATTTGTTCCATCTCAGATACCACTGTCACTGACTTACCTCAGGCCCTCATCATGTCTCACCTGGAATTGTAATGTCCCTACTTATAGTCTTGTATCGGTACTGCAATTCAAATCTCATCTAGTATTTCCTAGCTTAAAAGTCTATCAAGGCCTGACTGCATGTAATATAAAGACCAAGCTCCTTAGCAGGACATTCAAGGTTCTTCTAGGACTTGCCATGCTTCATCTCTCAACACTCCCCATCACACACCCTAAGGTGGCTGACACCACACTAACACTAATAAAAATATATATATATTCCTTGAGTTCTTACTGGGCATCAGGTTCTAAACGAAGAGCTCGCTGTGCCCTCACACAACCTTATTACAATCCTGATTTTACAGATGAGAAAACCCAGACTTAGAGAGGCTAAGCAAGTCCAAAGTCATACAGCTAAGGGGTGTTAAAGCCAGTATTGGAACTCAGACCAGTCTGTCTGAAAACAGGGTGATCTCTTAATTATTACACTATATTGCCATGCTACACTACTTTCAGTTCTCCAGACTCGCCATGTTTTTTGCCTCTGCTGGACATGTTCTTCTCTTCCACGTCTGACTGGTCACCCCCCAGGCAACACTGAGATCTAGCTCAAGTGCCTCCCCTTGGATGAAGCCTTTCCTGACATACACAGACGCAGAGCTGATCACCCTGTCCTTTGTGAGTGACACATAACAACCAGTGAACATCAGAAACCTAAAGATCTAAGGTAATGAAGAATTAAGTGAATGCTGGTCTATGGTAGAATATTAAACAAAATTAATAATCATGGTTTAGAAAAATATTAATAATCCAAAACACTGCTCCCCATACAAGGTGATTGGGGAGGGGGTAGCAGAGTACAAAGTGCTACATAATACATACTTCTATCTTCATAAAATAATGTGTCGAAAAATTAACATACTCAGAATATAGAATAGTGATTAAGAGAATAATAGGGCTTTAGTATTAGACAGAAATGGATTTGAGCTCCATCTTTGCCACTTATTAGCTCTGAAACCTTGGGAAATGTACATAATCCATTTGAATCTCTGAACCTCTGATATATGTGTGTGAACACATGCGTGCATCTATACCTATATTTATATCTATATCGTATCTGTATCTATATCTCTACTTACAGAGAGAATGAGAATGAGAATAAGAGACTGGAAGGAAATATATACCAAAAGGTAACCATGATGGTAATTTGATTGACATTGACTTTCTTCTTTGTATTCTTCTATATTGTCTAGATATTCTACAACGCATATGTGTTTCCCTTATCTATATTCTGATCCATTCTCTGCACTAATATGCTGTGTCTAATTTAAAATTTGGGCCTCAAGAGCAGAAACCATATCTAATCATCTAATTATGCATCCCGAATCACACCCTACATGGCATCAGTGTGAAATGACCTGGTGGTTAGCATTGTCAGAGCCATGGCGCATCTATCTGGCACACTTGGGAGGTCTTCTTTGGAAAATAGTCAATTTTTGACCATTTAAGGGTTGATTATCTAGTCTTAAGTTATCTATATCCTTATATTCTACAACATTTCCCTCCTGCTGACCAAATTTGAAGGTTTCATGGCTCCTTAATATCTCTACCATGACAAGAAGAGTGTAGCAAAAGTGATGATATTGTAATCAATCAAATTGCTTGCTCTGTGGAACCACTGATCATTATGTTCACGTTAGGAGCTCCATGAGAAATTTCTTTTTAAATGTAATGCTAGGAAAAAACCTTTCTCTCTCCTGAGAAAATACTCTGTTCTCTTTTTTATTGACAAAACTATGTAGATTGTGTTTCACCTTTTGTCTCAGATATTCGAAGGCTTACCATTATTTCTTGCTCTGTCTTCCTCCTTTGCTTAAATCTGATTTTACTACTGACCTTTTTTTAATCTCCTTTTTGGGTTGCTTGTCTCAACTTATTTTTTGAAGGAGCTGGGGTAGAAATAAATTCACTAAATAAATATCAATTCTGAAAATTTTTGCTACTAAATATCAATACCTTATATTCTGTTCTGTTTTTTTGTTTCATTTTGTTTTTTAGTAGTTTCACATTCGTGACCTCACCTATTTCTCCTTACCCTGTAAGTAGGGCAGCCGTGATCCTCATTTTACAGATAAGAAAGCTGACAAAAGCCTCTGGGAGAATAAGAAGGAAAGACCACAGGTGCTGGAGCTAGACTGCCTGAGTTTGAATTCTGGTTCTATTCTGATTCTATCTCACTGTGCCATTGGATAAGCTGCTTGACCTCTCTACCTCTCCGTATTTTCAACTGTAAAATGGGGAGCATGATGATAATAGTAGCTACCACACACATTGTTGTGAGGATGGGTCAAGTAAGTTACACACTTGAGGCACACAGATCAATGCCTGGTTCATAGTAGGACTCATAGTGTTTTCTATTGTTGTACTCAAGTTCTTGGCATTTAAATTTCTGCATTGACTCTGTATTGCAAAATCAAAATTCTGTGATCCAAGATCAAGGTGCTAGGTGAATTGGTTCCCTGATGAGGTCTCTCTTCCTGGCTTGCAGGTGGCCACCTTCTTGCTGTTTTCTCACATTGTGAAGAGAGAGAGAGAGAGCGCCCTGGTATCTCTTGCTTTTCTTATAAGGCATTAATGCCACCATGGGGGCCTACCCTCATGACCTCATCTAAACCTAATTACCTCCCAAAGACCCCACCTCCAAATATCATCACATTGAGGGTTAGGGCTTCAACATATGAATTTGGGGAGTATGCAATTCAGTCTATAGCAGTCAGCATTCAAAGCATACTGGATGGAGACCTGCTTTTGTCATAGACAAAAAAGAAATGGTTTCCTAAGAACAATGAATACCTGATCATGGAGTCATGATAAACCTGATTTCAGGAGGAAAAATCACCTTTAGGACTTCCTACTATACCACTAAAAACATATACATTTCATCATATAGTGCAATGGTTAACAGAAGGCTTTAGTACCAGACAGACCTGGGTGTGACCTATCCTTGCCACTTGCTAGCTATGAAGCCTTGGGGAACCTCCATAATGTCCAGAGCCATATTGTCCTCTGTTAGAAAATGGAGACAATACTGGCTCGTACTTGATATGGTTATTATGTAAAGCACATAGCACAGTGCCAGGGCCATAGCAGGCAGTCAATAAATATTACAGGGATCACTGTTGGGTTGTTGTTATTATCATTATACAGGAGAACAAGTGTGCCAAAAGCCATTAAATTCAATTTTTTACATCATATTTTACAATTCAGACTTTTAAAAAATAATTCAGAATTTTTTCTAAGTGAGCTAAAATTACATAGGAGTTTCTTTAGTTGAGGGAAAAAATCGTACTCCCCAAAATACCAAGTTTTATTGAATTTTTCTTGCTAGGCTTTTGGCTGATTCTAGTGTTCATTGCATCAGCACTTTTAAAAAAAAATTAATGTAATACAGAGTTAATCCATTTTATCAATAGAATCCCAGAATTACGTGATGAGTATAGACCTTAAAAGCCACTTAGACTCTCACTCTGATTCTGATAAATGTTAGTAAAATATAAGGCTTAGATTTTATAGTTGGATGTGTTTGTTTTGTTTCGTTTTTGACATTTGGTAGGGGGGAGGGTTATGTGTTTGAGTACCGGGAAGAATTATTGTCTTCAGTAACTAAAGTAAACTTAACTAAATTTGTTAATAAACTTAATTAAATTTACGCAACAAACTTTATTAAAGGGTAGTATCCATTGCATTCCTAGAGCTGTCAGCTTAAAAAAAATACCACGTCAAGAACACAAGCCTTCCTTTAAGAAAATCTAAATGCAAAGTCCTAAACCTGTAAAATAGAGAGAAGGCGGCTATTTGCTTTTCAAAAGAGACTCTGTTTCATGAAAAAGCAGGTTTCTTTCAAAATCATACTTTATGTGGTATTCTAAAAGAAACTTGATTTGCACAGACCACAAATATTGAATAAAATGAAATATGCTTGTCTCTGGAGTACATAAAAAGCTCACTTTTTCACTTTGATGCCATCGTTTTCATGCATCTTCTATCAGATTCCTATCATTTAAAAATAATAATCAGTTTGGATGTATTGGCCTTTATAATTTTAAAATAGGTCTGGTGATCGTGTGTACCCCACTGCAACCGATGTGAAAAAACGCAGTGCTCTGACAGCTCGCATTAAGCATCACACAGAAAAAGTATAATTAGCATTTCTGTGCTAATTAAAAGTGATGCTGGGTTAGTTCCAATATCATGCTTTTAAATGGTTGATGTCTCCAGAGAACAAAGTTGGGGGGAAAATGCATTTCAAATGGAAAAACCCTGCACAAACTTTCTTCAATGATTCGGGTTTGTTGCTGTTATTTACGTCTCATTATAACGGTAGACTTCAAGATGACTTCTTTTAATCAGTTTGCTGTTTTCCCTTTCCCCACTTTGCAAGCAGTAAGGAATTCAAGATGTTTTTCTGCTCCTTTAAATCCTTTGACCGTCTGCTTTCACACAAAATTAATTAACGATTTTCTAAATAGAGAACATGCCATGAAAGAAACAAGCAATTCAGGATTTTCAGTTTCTCTTTTGTACAAGGCAAAGTACATAGTGTACTCAGTCACTTTAGCTTCCCTGCAAGGGAAAATTTTAAAGACAAATACCACCTCCCCAACCCAATGGTTTTTCAAATAAACAGATGATTGCCGTTGATTAAATACTTTTTTTTCAAACATAGTCCAATTATTTAAAATCACAAAGGTTCTACATGGTGTTAAATCTGATTTTCTTTCCAGTGGAAATGTCGGAGGATCACCAAGAGTTGGGGAGAGAGGGAAGCTATTGTCCCACCACATTCCATTCCTGTTAAATCAACTTGATATACGCGATAAATTAAGTCTGCACTGCGGGTCAGTGAATTTCTATTAACTACTTATTATGGAAGAAAGGAAAGCAGCCCAGTCAAGAACTCTTACACATCAGCCCAAGAAAGCTGTCACTCTGTTTAACTTTTACAATAAATGTTCCTCTATCTCACATATGTGAAAGAAAAAAACATCGTTTGGCATTTAAGCTCTCATTGCCAATGTGCATTAAGGCAAAGAATCAGCCTAGACTGACCACTTCTCCTGAATTAAAAGGCTAGGAAACTCTGAATTTTGCTAAGATTTTGCTGATGGATAGTGCAACCATTTTAAAATAAGCCTCTAGGGATTCTGAAAATTTGGCCACCTTGCTGCGGTTTGTTACAGCTGGACTCTCAGCTCTTGTCTATCTGCTTCTCTCAGGTCCCAACAACTGCAGGGTGGAAATGAGGCCTCCCTTCAGAGTGAGTCCCCAAAGAAGGCAAGGGTTCAAGTTTTCTACATAGGGGCTAAATGAGCAAGAGACTACATGAGACCAACCTCAGAAAGTCCTAGCATGAAGATCACAACCCCTAAGATGCTGGAAAGAGCTCAGCCCACAGAACTCAGCGGGTTCTAAGCCCCAGTCCCACTGGGATCCTTAGACAAGAAGTAGTGGATAAGCAGATAAGAAGTCACTTAGCAGGTAGGTCTGGTCCTCCCTGACCCCAGCCCTGCAGACTCTAAGGAAAACTGGAACAGGAGTCTTCTTCCCGGTGCTCTGTGGAGGCTGGCAGCCTGCCTGTAGCTGTACCACCTGCCCCCAGTGCAGAGACCACGCTGCCTTCTGTCAGTCACTTCCCAAACTGCTACCACTTCAGATCTCCAGCAACCAGACCTGAGTCTCAGTGACAATACCAAAAAAAGCAAACAAATGAATAAATGCATAAAATACATTTTCTAAATTATAATAAAACCAGAGAGAGTAAGATCATTCAAAGCAAATAGAACACGTCTAGGAAAATAGAATTGCTTAGGAAAATAAATGATGAGGATGTAAAAAATATATAATAAGAGCAATCACAATTAAAGTGAATAACCAAAAGAACTTTCTGGAGGAAAATCAAAACAAAGACCAAGATTTTGCAAATAAACATTTTAGGAGATGAATATGAAGAGTGAATGGTTACCGTTAGGATCCAAATTAGTGACTTGGAAAATCAAGTGTAAGAAATATCTGGGGCCGGCCCTATGGCCTAGTAGTTAAGTTCAGCGTGCTCCGCTTCTGTGGCCCCAGTTCGGTTCCTGGGTGTGGACCTACACCACTCATCAGTGGCCATGTTGTGACAGTGACCCACATACAAAATAGAAGAAGGTTGGCACAGATGTTAGCTCAGGGTGAATCTTCCTCAAGCTAAAAAAAAAAAAAGAGAGAGAGAAAGATCGGCAACAGATGTTAGCTCAGCGCAAATCTTCCTCAACAACAACAACAAAAAGACACATCTCAAAACACAAAGCCTGAGTATAAAGAGACAAAAAAATTAAATATAAAGGGATAGAAATACAAAGAGATAAAAAATATAAAAAGTTGGAAATATTGGGCCGGCCCCGTGGCTTAGCAGTTAAGTGCACGCGCTCCACTACTGGCGGCCCGGGGTTCGGATCCCGGGCGCGCACCGACGCACCGCTTCTCTGGCCATGCTGAGGCCGTGTCCCACATACAGCAACTAGAAGGATGCGCAACTATAGCATACAACTATCTCCTGGGGCTTTGGGGGGAAAAAAAAAGGAGGAGGATTGGCAATAGATGTTAGCTCAGAGCCGGTCTTCCTCAGCAAAAAGAGGAGGATTAGCATGGATGTTAGCTCAGGGCTGATCTTCCTCAAAAAAAAAAAAGTTGGAAATATTAAGAGAAAAGAAAAAAGCTTTAGAGGACAAAGCCAATAACTTAGTTTTTTTTTTTTTTTCCAGAAGAAGACAGGAAGAAATGACAGAGATATAACGTCTACACAAACAATAGAGAAAATTTTCTCTGGACTGAAAAAGGACTTGAGTCTGCAGAACAAAAGGCCATGCGTGGTTCAAGAGTAGATTAATAAGAAAAGACAGAGACTTAAAACCATCCTAATAAAATTCATGGATTCTAAGGATAAAGAGAAAATTTAGCAAACTTTCAGACAGAAGCAAAACAAAACAAGGTATCACAAAGGAAAAAGAATCAGACAGCCATCAGACGTCTCATCTGCAAGACTTAGACCTAGAGGAGGAGGAAATACCATCTACAGACTACAGAGAGGAAAGGACTGTAAGAATCTTGATGGGGGAGGGGTGGACTAGAGGGCAGGAAAAGAATAAACTGCAATGTCCAAAATCTCACTTATTGAGGTGAGGAAAATGAAGGGGAACCATGCCTCTTGGTAAGAAAATAACTAGCATTTTATTTTTTAAACAATATCAGAAAAATACATGTAAAAGTATAAGTACAGGGAATGGAAAGGTAACCACTAATGGACTGAAACGGTACAGTAGATCTTCCAAATAAACTAGAAAATGATCAAACCAGTTAAAACTAAGATAAGGGAAATGCAGAACAACAACATAAATCATAAGGTACAAAACAACAACATAAATCATAAGGTAAGAAGATAGGAATAAGATCAAGTCATGACACTCAAAACAAATAGACTGAATTCACCCATTGTGTGAGACTGTCAAATTGCACTGAAAGAGAAAACCTTGATTTATGCGGTTTAAAAGAAATAATTGTACAATAAAGTGATTAATAAAGACTGAAAACAAAGGTATGGGCAAAGACAAATGAGAAAATGATATTAATATTAGACAAATTGGAATTCAATGTTAAAAGCCCTAAACAGGAAATAAGAGGGCCATTAGGTTTTGATAAAAGACATTGATTAAGAAGATATAATAACTATAATTCCGTAAGAAGGCAGCTAAATAGAAAAGGCAAAAATTATTAGAAATGTGAGACTTTGATGAAAATACAATTTTAGCCTGACATAGATACATATCTTTTTTTTTTTTTAACTTTATTTATTTATTTATCCCCCCAAAGCCCCAGTAGATAGTTGTGTGTCATAGTTGCACATTCTTCTAGTTGCTGTATGTGGGACTCGGCCTCAGCATGGCCGGAGAAGCGGTGCGTCGGTGCACGCCCAGGATCCGAATCCTGGGCCGCCAGCAGCGGAGCGCGCGCACTTAACCGCTAAGCCACGGGACCAGCCGATACATATCTTTTTGAGCATTACACAACTCCAGTTCACAAAAAATAAGTAAAATCGAAGAGACTGAATAGTGCAATTTATAAATTTTACTTAGTAAATCTACATTATTGAACTGAATTATGTCCCCCCAAAATTCAAATGTTGAAGTCTTAAACCCCAGCACCTCAGAATGAGACTGTATATGGAGATAGGACATGTAAGAGGCGATTAAGGTTAAATGAGGTCATATGGGTGGGCAATAATCCAATCTGACTGGTGTCCTACTTAGAAGCGGAAATTTAGACACAGAAAGAGACACGAGTGATGCGTCTGCACAGAGAAAAGACCATATGAAGACACAGAAAGATGGCACCCATCTACAAGCCAAGGAGAGAGACCTCAGAAGAAACCAAAACTGCCAGCACCTTGGACTTCTAGCCTCCAGAACGAACTGTGAGAAAATAAATTTCTGTGGTTTAAGCCACCCAACCTGTGGTATTTTGTTAGGGCAGCCCTAGCAAATTAATACAATCTATATTGAATCTCTTAATTCTCAAATAGAGAATATGTGTGTGTGTGTGTGTGTGTGTGTGTAGAGAGAGAGAGAAATGATTCATGGGTCATTTATAAAATGAATTCTATGCTTAACCACAAAGAAAATTTCTAATATATTAGAGAAATATACATGCTAGAGATCCCAATTATAAAATGATACAATTAGAAATAAATAATAAAAAGTTTCCTCCAAAAAAAGGTATAACTACTAGGAAATTAAGACACACACTTTTAGAAAACTCTTGGACCCAAGAGGAAATCAAAAAAGAAATGACAAACTATTTGGAAAGCAGTGAAAAGAGGAATATTTCATACCAAAATCTTTGGGAACATACTTTTAAACCTAAGGGAAAAAGAATGATTAGCACAGAGGTTTGAAAGGTTTAAAAAAATTAAAAAGCTATCATTAGAAAGAAGCATTGAAATCTGATGGGTTCTCAGCTGAGTTTTTCAAACCCAGTGTTTTTCATCTAGGGCACTATTGGCATTTTGGATGGGATAATAATTTGTTGTGCAGGACTGTCTTGTGCATTGCTTGACGTTAACCCATTCCTAGTTCCTGGGTACAAAATAACGTTAGCATCTCACCATTGCTGAGACAACTAAAACACCAGCACAATTACAAATGCTCTGATAAACAGATAATTCCAGCTTTACTTAAAACCATCCTAGGGCATAGAAAATGAAGGACATCTCACTAGGTGAATATAGCTTTACCATAATACTAAATTGTGATAAGATGGTAGGAAAAAACCCCACTAATACAATGTCACTTAAAAATTGGTCCATGTTATCAGACAGGAAGATTTAATATGAAAATGTCTATATAAATATCTATATATATATATAATTTTAATGCAATTTCAATTAGAGTTCCAACATGACATTTTTAAAATTTTGGCTATAATGATCATACATTTACATTTTATGTAAAAGGATAAATACCTAAGAACTATCAAGAAAAGGATAAAAAACAGAATAAAAGAAGACATTGTTTACCAGATATCAAAACATACTATAAAAAGAATATGGTATTAACTTAGAAATAGAAAATTAAACCACTGGAACATAATAGAAAATCAAGAATCATATGCCAGCACATGAGAATTTAATATACAACAAGGGTAGCATTTCATCTCACTGGGTAAAAAATGGATTATTTAATAAATTATCCTGGTTATCCATCTGAAAAAAACTGTTTGGACTACCACTTTCCACTAAATACCAAAACAAATTTTGGATGCACTAAAGATGTAAACAAAAAAATATTAAACAAAAATATTTCAAGAAAATCTAAGAGGTAATGTGTATTATTGAGGGGGCAGGGGCAGACCTTCCTACTCTAACCCGAAAACTCACATACTATATAAGATAAAATAGACATATTTGGCGAAATAAAAACTAAACAGTTTGATGGCAAAAGTTACCCTAGGCAAATCCAATAGACACAAAATATATTGGGAAAAAATATTGCAAAATAGAGGAAAAGCAGACAGTTAATATATGACGTGTACACAAAAAGCTCCTACAAATTAATAGGAAGGCAAACAGTTTTTCCCCATAAGAAAAGAATAGGAGGAGAAAACTCATAGAAGAGTTGATATAAATGACCAGAAAATATTCAGATGTTCAATTTCACTAGTGGTGCAGGAAATGTAAATGAAAGTAAATGAGATATCCTTTATGCTCATCAGATTGGCAAAGTATGATAGAATAATTATTATTGTTGATGTTGAGCTTTAAAAACATGTTCATTTCACATCTCTTAAAGAATGTGAATGTTCACTTCTTAGAAATGTGCATAAAGGTAAAAATGTGTTTAAAAGGAAATGTGAATTGTAAAAGCCTTTTTGGTAAAGAATCTGTCCACGTTCATTAAAAATACACATCTTTGACCCCAAATTTTCTCCTCCTGGGAATCTAGCCAAAGAAATAAAAGCTCAAATACGTAAGAATATGATACAGGATATTTATTGTATCATTGTTTGTAAAAGCTAACAATAACAACAATGACAAAATGGAAATAAAGGGAATGCTCATCAATTGGATCCATCGTGGAATATTATATAGCCACCAAAAAGAGTAAATTACAGCTCTGCCAATTGGGGTATAAGGGGTTTCCATAGTGTGTTTTGAGTAACAAAATCTAAATGTAGAACAAACACTTATAAAAATCACATTATTATAAAACAATGATGAAACATCCTAAAATGTTACATTTATGTGTGTGCGTACAGTATTACATATGATATGATCAAGAAAATAAGTATGAATTACATATAATATACATTTTTATATATTACATTACACCATTTCATTATATGATATATACGTACAATTAATTATACAAGATGGATGGCTAGATAGATACATATGGCAGCAATAGTGGGGAAAAGGAGGTATAAATAGACTGCACTAAAATACTGTATTTATGTAAAATTATATGCGTGTATATAGTGATGAAAAATCAAATATTTATACCTTATTTCCTTGATTCTAAGAAGTTCCTTTTTGCCTTTTAATATCTCTGAAGTCAGAATGTAACCTTTAATTGATGGCATCTAGTATCTCACAATAATTGGCAAGGCTTTTTCCTTTCTTAATGGTACGGAAAATAATGTTGCCTTGAGTGGAAGAGATAGAGTATTATACTAATATACTCCTCAAAAAGTGCTTTTAACGCAAGTCAAAAATGGTGCATCCAGTTGAAGAGCAGAGCTTTAAAAACCAGTAGTCTTTTTCACATCTTTTAAGTGAGTTAAAAAAAAATAATAAAAGTATGCAAGGGTAAAAATGGATCCATTAGGACAGAGTCATCTAGTAGACAAATAATCCACCGTGTTATACCTTATGAGTGGATTAAAGGAAGTAAGGCCATGCCTTGAAATCCACAACGGAGAGCAATTTAAATGAGAGTATTTCTTTGTCCTTTCTGCACCCCTTGGGCAGACAAGCAGAGCAAGGCCACAAAGGATTGCTCCTGCCTCAAATACCATCCCACTGGCAACCTCAGGCCCTGATGTCTCCAATCTTCCTTCTGCTCTTAGAGGGAGTAGCAGGCCAGGAAGGCAGTGTTTCTCTGTGTTGTGAACGAAATACCCATAGGAAACTGAAATTTGGCCAGAAGGCTCACTAAGGTAGAACCCCTAGTTTGAATCCCTGCGGGCCCGTTTAAAATACCATGTCTTTTGATTTCACCAGGGATTTTCCAAAAGTCAGCATTTAGGAACTTGAAACGTTATCTGCGCAAATTTTCCATTTGCTTTAAAAATAGTCCCTTACAATCAACATGTAATTAACAGAGTGTATTTATTTAGAATCTTTCAATGGCCAACACACTTCCACTCTTAGAATTTGAATATTCAGATGATTCTGAGATAATTTAAAGCCAGTTTTATACTTATGACTCCTAATGTCATTTTTCCGTCTCTTAACATCCTCCCACCACACTTATCAGATCTCCTAAGCTAGAAAGAGAAGAGGAGACACCGATCCACAAAAGAATAAAGGCAAACACTTTAGCTGCAAAGGCCATTGGTTAGAAATCACTGTTGAATTTTAGTCCATGTTTTAAGGGTCTTATTATAGGCCTGGCACTGGCTGGATACTGGAATGTATAAAATAAGTATCTGACCCAATTCCAGACCTTGGATGACTTAAAATCAGGAAATAAATCAGAGAATAATATATAGAACGTGGTACTGTTAATCAATCCCTCAGTGTATGCAATTTGCAAATATACCATGTACATGACTGTCCTTTCTTCCTCAAATGATGCCCCAATCCCTTCTCCCTCGACTTCTTCCTCCATCTGTGCATCATCCAAGTTGCCCTTGCTAACAGGGTCAGCTGGTGGCTGATACAAGATGGTGTTCTGCCCCGAATCCTCTTCCTTACCATCCCATCCCCTCCTCAGTGGGATCACGAATATGCAATCCTAGCCCATTTTCCCATTCTTCACCTATTTATAGCTCAATTAATTTTATTTCAGTAACCATTTCTCACCGGTACATATTATCTTTAACTCACTTCCTTCCTCACTTTCTTCTAAGGCCAAGTGCTTCAGGAAAGATTTCGGAAAAAGTTCAAGCACATTATAACTCATGATTTAATTTAAAAGAATTTTTAAAACTGCTCTGACTTGATAAACATTTAAAACTTGGAAGTTTTTAAGAGAAAAGAGGATTAGCACTTTTAAAACATTTGCCAAAAAGAGGATCCAAAATAAAAAATACAAATCATTAAAACTGGGTCTTCTAGAAATAATACCTATTACTTCTATTTGAAGTACATTTCAGGAAGAGATGGGAGATAGCAAGTAGAAAACAAGAGAACATTCAGACAGGTAATGTGAAGTTCTTTTTAAAATGACCAACCCCGCTGGGGCCAGCCCAGTGGCGCAGCGGTTAAGTGCGCGCACTCCACTTCGGCGGCCCCGCGTTCGCAGGTTCGGATCCCGGGCGCGCACCAACGCACGGCTTGTCAAGCCATGCTGTGGCGTCGTCCCATATAAAGCAGAGGAAGATGGGCACGGATGTTACCCCAGGGCCAATATTGTTAGCAAAAAAAAGAGGAGGATTGGCATCAGATGTTAGCTCAGGGCTGATCTTCCTCACAAAAACTAAAATAAAATAAAATGACCAACTCCCCAAAAAAGCCCAGGGTCAGCACAAGCCACATGACGAAAAATAATTTTAATTAAATGGAGTCAATCATAAGAGGAAAAAAATGATGTAGGGAGCAAGGCTGAAAGTTGCATGGAGAAAGGTAGTTTCCTTTTGATTTTTGAGGAGTGGTAGAGAAGAAGTGAGTACCTAAGATTTACTGAGCCCAGGGCCTCTGTGTATGGTTGTGCAGGTTGTGATCTGCATAAGGGCTCTCAATGAAGGTGTTGAGTGGGGCTGAATCCAACCCGTGTTCTCTGGTTGGGTTACATTTATTTGGAGAAAAGAGTAGTTTTTTCTCGCCCAAAAGGATTTGTCTGCCCGGAGGGAGTATGTTTTTCTAATTAGCACGTTGTGTTTTAAAAAATGGCTTCCAAATTCTTTGATACTCCTCCCATCAAGAAGTGTGAGCTATAGTCCCTTCCTTTTGAATCTAAGATTTTTACTGCTTGATCAATAGAATATTGGAAGTGACAAAGTGGCAGCTTCCTCTTCCTTCATTTTGGGACATTCACTCTTGGAACCTAGCCACCATGCCCTGAGGAAGCCCAGCACAGAGATGCCACATGCAGGCGTTCTGCCTGACAGTCTCATTTAAGGTCCTGGCCAACAGCCAACATCAACCAGCAAACACGTATGTGAAGACGCCTCCAGACGACACTCAGCTGTTGCTTCACCTCCAGCCTTCTAGTCTCTCCACCTGATGCCCCGGACACTGTGGAGCAGAGACAAGCCATCGCGGCTGGGCCCTGTCTGAGCTCCTGACCCGCAGAGTCCATGAGCACAATAAAATGGTTCTTTTATGCCCCTCTGCTTTGGAGTGGTTGGTTATGCCACAACAGATAACTGGAGCACCATACACCAGGACCACTTCTAACTCATGCAGAGCCTCTGGAGCCTCAGCAGCCCTGCCTTAAGCCCTCCCTAAACGCTGTGCCAGGCTATGGTTACCAAGCTGTAATCCTCAGGCACCCACTATCGTTACTCCCATTTCCTGGAGCCCGCTCTCCTTATTCTCCAAAGCTCAAAGGCGTGATTTCTTCTCTCGGTGCACAAGGGTCTTGGCGTATCTCTCCTGACTTGTCTCTCCCCACTCCCCCAATCTCACACCATGTTCTACACACTCTGCACTTCTCAGATCACGGTTCTCTCTTGCCTCCGGGTCTTTGCATATGCTGATGCCTCTACCTAAAACATCTTTTCTCCTTTCCTACCGTCCATCTCCGCTGCTGTAGCCTGACCTTCTAACTTGGTTTTCTAAGGCCAAAATTGTCCGCTAATGCAGAGGATTTCTGTATTCTTTCATCCAGTTCGCGTTATGCGCTGACCATAACACTGGAAGCTTCTTCCACAATACACCATTCTCAATGTCTTCCCCTAGAGCTTCCAGATACACCTCCCTCTCCACCAGAAATGCCCTCCAACAGGAGTGAGGGGAGAGACTCGGCTGCCAGCCAGATTCCAGAATCACCACCTTAATATCTGTCACCACTTAGTGGACTCAGATGCAAAGTTTGGAAACTCATTCCCACAGAGGAATGATGTAAATTCAAGAAGCCATAAAGTCAATTCTATTCTAGTTAAGCGAGGGCACACACCACAAGGCTTGAGGGTGTTTAAATCTCTTCCTGACTGGAATCTTTGAATAAGCAAAAGTGGACCATAGCCTAGAAATCACCTTCATCCTTTGTTTCATTTGGCCCGAGGAAAGCTGGTACAAGGTGGTGTTGAACTAGCAGTAACACAACAACCCACAGCCTCCGCTGGCTGCAGTGAGGAGACTGGGCTCAGAATTAAGACTCTGGATGTTTAATAAGAGCAGCTTAAGAGCTGCCATCAGGAAGCAACTCATTTCTTCCCTATGAGTTTTTGCAGTCTGATTCCAGCTTCTTCTACATGTAATCCCCACCATGAAACAATTAAAATCAAACCCAAACTGATTGGATTTGAGATAATGATAGCTTTGAGTTGAAAAAATGTACACATAATGAAATAAATGCTGGTCTCAAAGAAAATCTTTCAGGTATTGTGAAACGAGACAGCCCTAATCTCTCAAATAGCAAAGATTAGGCAAAAATGATAGAATGTGAATGTCAAAGAGACTCACAGGAGTAGCTAGAAAATTGATAGACACCCTGGCGTTTCCAAAACGCTTTTTAAAAACCTGAACGCATTCTTTGACACAATACAAAATCTGTGGCATTCCATGGGAAAATAAATGTTTATTTCAATATAAGCTTTACAATTTGTAAATAAAAGCAGACAGGCTCTTTTCCCCAGAGCTGAAGGCGCTGGCATGCTAACAAGCATTTCAATGAAAAAAATATATGTATCTCTCTGAATTAAAGAAAGTCATGTCTAACTCACTCTTCCCTGTCTCCCTGGCTTTTCTTGCTTTTTTTTTTTTTTTCTTCTATTGTCTCCATTTTCTCTGTCTGCCCCATCTCTCCTCTTTATTTTATTTTGCCCTTTTCCCTTCTCACTATGACTCTCTCTTCCATCAGATGATCTATTCATTGTGGTCCTACTCTGTGCAAGTCAATTTGCAGGGCCTTAGGACAAACAAATACAATGTGGGGTCCTTGTTAGACTGGAAAGTACAATCAAGCTGAAAGATAAGACAAGAATCCAGATAGCTGCAATATGGGGCAGTGTTGGACTAGAAATGCTGGGCAATTTCAAGAGCTGGGCCTTCCCTCTGGTAGGAGGGAAGAACATTCAGCCCAGGGATATTGTGAACAAAGATATAGGGGTAGGAGAGCACAAGATTTGCTGCAAAGTTAGCCCAGTAGACAGCTTTGTCTTTAGCACAGGGTTCACGTAGGGAGGTGGTAAGAGAGAGGGTTGCAAACAGATGGGATCCAAATTATAGGTGGCCGTGAACGCCAGGCAAAGGGATTTAGACTCTGTTGCCCACCATGGAGAGCACGGTATTTTCTGGAGGGATTTTAAACATTTATCTTTGATAATCCTCCCCTCTCCTCTCATTCTGGCCAACTGTCCTCTTGTTATTTGTTACATTTACAGAATAAAATATTGTGATCTTTATCCTGTTTATTATAAAAGTAGGTGAGCAAAAGGTTTTATATTTATCTTTTTAAGTCACATACATTGCTGAGGTTTCTGTGAATGAGTAACTAAAAGAAAACAATACTCAGTTCTGGTTATTTAGAAATATAAGATTTTGAAGATTATATTTCAGATGAAAAAAAAATCTAAGTCCACTATAAAATCCAGGAAATAAGTCAATTGGGATATTCAGCCTATTCCACAGAGGTCTTCAGGAATTATAGCTAAATAATCCTGATTTAAATGGAGTCTAGCTGGCAACCCTTGATGTGGCCTTTCTTGATTCTTAGCTAAAATACTTAGAAAGTCATAGAAACATATAAAACCCACACTGCCATCAAAAAAATTATGAGTTACAGACAGCTATTGCTAGACTCTGAGAAGTATTTCAACTAAATATATGACTCACAAACATGGATTTAAATTTATGCTCTAGACCTCAGAGACCCTGGTCTGAAGGACCATGGGCTAAGCAGCCAGAGGCTGTTTACTCCCTCTTCTCTCTCTACTCTCACCTCCTCTAACTCACCCATCTTTCTCCAGTTCTTCAGACTGAAACTCCCAGAAAATAGGAAGGCAAGAACTAGGCAGTGAATGGTGCATTACTTCCTCTTCTCTTGCTGCACACTGTGAGAAGATATCGTCCCTTCCCCAAGGGGCTTGAAAAATCATATGGAAAAAGAGGGAGGGAAAATATCCAGGATCTCAGAGGAGGAGCACCCTCCTAAAAATGCTTTTCTTACAGAAATCAGAAGAAATTCTAAGAATTATTTTGGCAGCCTCAGTTGGATACTGTCCAAGAGGCTGTGTCCTCTAAGATACCCAAAGAAGAAACTATTAGAAAAGAAAGAGTCAAGACTAAAAGACAATAGGATGAGTTTTGAAAACAGTAAATTGAGTGCAAAAGAAGCTGGAGACCAGGGAAGATTTTCAAGAAAACTAAAATTGCAATAACAAAATAAAAATTCACATCGAAGACGATAAAGAGTGGAATTCCCAGCACAGGAAATCCAATCAGAAATAGGGGTGGGGAGAACAAGAGTGCTGAATATTCCATGAACACCAGGTAAGAAGGCAGGACAAATAAGCACACCTGATTAGCGTGGCATCAGCTGTGATAACAGATACTGAAAAGTCATGAGACATCAGCAATGCAGTTGTATGAGTGGTGGCTCTTCATTGGCATGACGATCTTGTAAATGGATCAAGAGTTCAATCAGGCAGCAAAGAAGTTGGGAAGGAAGTTAACTACAACCTTAGTAGGAATATTACAAAACTAAAGGCATAACTTGAACCTAGGAGAGGTCACTCCTCTCAAAATTGTTTGCACTCAAAGTCCCTTTTGGTCTAAACCACAAACTGAGAAATAAATAGCATTTCTTACCAAGTAAGCTCAAAGACACCGCCAAGGTTGAAATCCTGGATCCGTCACTATGTGACCTCGGTAAAGTTACTTTATTTCTTTTTGACTAAAAAATTAAAATTATAACTAAATTACAAGATGAGAATAACCACAGCTCCTTCCTCAAGGGACTGCTGTGCAGATTACAAGAGTTATGTCATTGCAAAGCCCTTAATCTGACACACAGCAAATGCTCACAAGTCAGTTGTGTTGTGTTATTGTTGTTGTTATTCAAATCAGAGGAAAGAATTATATACATGGCCTGAGAAATACATTAAAATAACTTAAAGAAGCTAAAGAAATGCAAACTCCAAACAAGCAGTTTTGGAATTAGTTGCAATACTGGGCGGGGGGGGCGGGTACAGGATCACACCTACTCAAATCAAAAGGAAGAACTGCACAACTTAAACCAGAAAGAACAAAATTCATCTAAAGGCAATGGATTAGGAGTCCCCTGTTGTCATAACAACAATACTTTGCTATCACCCTAGACCCTACGCATCTTGGTCAAAAATCTCCAGCCAATATGCATTCTCAGCCAATGGATGAAACCCAGCACCCAGTTCTCCTTGAACAGTAACTCCAACTTGTTTGGAATGACAGCCTCAACTTATTTTAGATAATAAAATCTAGTGGGTAAGTGTCTTTTCCCTCCAGGAGAGTTTGCATTAAATATAGAAATGATAAAGTAAATCAAACCTATAGAATTAATACTTTTGTGGTAAGTTTAGGAATAGGTTTCTAATGATGGTGCAATATTTATGTATGTAGTAGCTAAAGAGATTTAATGTTCAAGAGCATATGGCATATAAGTGAATATGACAGATTAGCCTTGGGATTCCAATTTAAAAGGCGTAATTGAGTAATAGATTTTAGACTTTTACCTTTAAGTGGAAAGATTTAGAGAATTTAATCAAGTTTAAAAGTACTGGAATGGTTAGGAGAACATGTGATTCATTATTTAAGATTAATTTATTAGATTTACCAGAGTTGTTAAGGTTTGGCTGGTAGGTCAGGCATTTGAAAAGCTTAAAAAGAAAACCGAATGTATTAACTGTATAAATGGATTTTAAATACTGAAGGGGATTTTATTAACTAAGTTGTAAAGGGACCTGCTTGAAAGTTGAATGTGTTCAACTTAAATTGTTCAAACATTATTCAAAGGCTCCCTTGAAAGCCATTGTTAAAATTTACTACATTCATAAATCAAATAATAAAGTGCGTAAGGTGAACCTAAAGGTTTGAGAAAAACTGGATTCTAAAAAACTGTACCTTCAATAGAATGAATATTAAATTAAAACCTTGAATAACAGCATAGCCTTTTTCTCTGCACTAAAGCAGCCCTCAGACATAAAAAAATAACTCACAATTGATACAGAGATCCCATCTAAGAATCATAAATGTTTCTGAAAAAGAAACTTATATAAATGAAACAGAAGCAACTATTGGACAGAATTGGAAATTACTTTCCAAAGGTGGAAAAAAATGGCTTCAGTATGCAGACCAAACAGGGTTACTATGTTCTAGGCAAAATTAAGAACTAAGATTACATATTAGGTAAAAAAAATCACATTAGACTCCAGATAGGAAGAAAAAAAAAGGTAATCCACAAGGGAAAAAGTCAGGCTGGCCTCAGACTTCTCCTCTTTATAGGAAAGGCCAGAGGACAACAGATCAACAGCTACCCGGTGTGAAAGGAAAAGGTTACTATCTAAATATTTTCTACCTCACCAACTTGTTATTCATGTATGAAGCAAAGACAAAGACCTTCTCAGATACGTAAGAATTCTAAAAATATACTTAAAGATACATTCCCATGAACAAAGATGAATTAAAAATGGGAGCCTAGAAATCAGGCAGGCACGTATAAGAGGATCTTGGAGAGCATTATATGAGGTAAAGAGTTAAGCTTAAATAATTGCAAATATGTTTTTCAAGCCAAATTTAGCAAAGTCTTTTAATTCCTTCCTCCTCACTCTCCAAATGAATATAGGGGAAATCCTTTACCAGCAAGCCCGGGAAGAGAAGGATGGCATTCACATGGCGAAACTTGAAAAACTCTCATCCACTGAGGATAAAGCCAGATTGAGAGAAGATCTAGAAGGTGGTCCAGTCACATAGCCCCCTCCTAAGAAAGAGCAGCAAACCCAGGACGTGAGTGAAGGAAGCCCTGGCTGAACCTTACTGACATTCCTAAGCTGGAAGCTGGGGCTGGACTTAGGACAACTGGGAACCGCTTGCACTCCATTTTGTCCCTCATGAGCATTAACCTTGGAAAGAATGTGGCCCCAGGATCTACTTGGCAGCCACCTAAAGCAGAAAGTGAGCATAATGTTGGTGATCTGGTGGGCTGTATTGTGAAGGAGACTGGATACTGGTTGTATCAAGCCCCAGCTTGGTCCAGACATGGTTCAGACAGAAAACTGGTCTCTGCTTCAGACGTTTCCGCAAACCCAGAGAACAAAGATCCTCCACTGGTATTTATTTATTCATTCATTCAATATTTATTGAGTGCCAACCAAGTAGTAAATTAAATAGGCATGATCCTTGTGCTCCATAGCTTACAGTCTATAGGGGACATGAGACAAATTAATAGGTAATGGCAATGATAGGTGCAATAACAGGTGAAGAGCACGGAGCTAGTAGATGATCCACAGAGGCATCCAGCTCAGACCTGGGCAACTGGGAAAGACCTGATAAAGGAAATTGTATGTGAAAAATGAGTTGTAGTAGGTGAAAGGTTTGGGGTCAGGGCAAGTGAGGAAGTACAGGAGACAGCACTTCAGGCAGAAGGGGAAACAAGGACCTAGAACCAAGAGAGCATGATGCATTTAGGACCCGAAAGAGAGGCAAGCAGGGGGCTAGGTCATACAGAACCCTGTGAATTATGCTTAAAACTCTGACTTCAACTCAAGACCAATGTAAGAGGGCTAAAGGGTTTTAGGCAGTGGAATACAATCTAATTTCCATTTTGAAAGGTGATTCTGCAAAGAAAAAATTAGGAATGGAGGCCACAAAACTAATGATAGGATGAGGATTAGAAGACTGTAACAATTCAGGAGATTCATGATCATGCCTGACCTAGATGGCTGGTTATAGACATGGAAAATACATCAGATTTGAGGGATATTAAAGAAACTGAAACAACAGAACTTGGGGTTTAATTTTATACTAGTTAACTATTGCTGCATAACAAATTACTACCAACTTAGCACAAACACATTTATCTCACAGTTTCTGCAGATCAGAAGTCTGGGCCTGTCTTAGCTGGGTCCTCTGCTTCATGTTCTCATATGATGTAGTCACAAGACTATAATCAAAGTGTTGGCCAGGGCTGGAGTCTCATCTGAAAGCTCAACTGGAGAAAGATCTGTTTCAAAGCTCATGTGGTTTTTGACAGAATTTAGTTCCCTGCAGCAATTGGACTGAGGGTCTCCATTCCTTGCTATATGGAACATTTTTCTGAACATGGCAGCTTGCTTCAGCAAAGCCAAGCAGGATAGAGTATACTGGCAGGGCAGAAGTCACCATCTTATGTGACCCAATCGTGGAAGTGACATACCACCTATTGGTTACAAGCAAGTTGCTAGGCCAGCCCATACTCAAGGGGAGGGGACTACACAAGGACATGAATACCAGAAGGCAGGGATCATTGGTGGCCATCTTTGAGTCTGCCTGGTTATGTGGGCTGGGATGAATAAGAGGATGGATGGCTATATTATTGGGAGTACAGAAGCAGTGACCAGTTTTTGCCAGTAAGTAATGAGAGGAGTAAGTAATAAGGGAGACCTGTAGCACACCCATGTTGAGGTGAGAAATACTTGCTGGGATATGGGGTTCTGACACTTAGTATAGCTATCTGGACTAAGGGTGGGAATTGTCACCTCTCAATAGGTTATTAAAGCTTTGATAGTCAATGAGATGACCCAGGGAAGGCAGGTAAATAAACAAAACCCTAAGGCATGTTGAGTGCAACACCATTAAACACAATGGTAGAAAGTGTTTTAAGAAAGTACCTACTGAACGTGAATCTCCAGAGATGAGGCCTGGCCATCCATTTTTCTTTAAAGCAACACGGGTGATTCTGATGTGCAAACAGGCTTGAAAACTACTGAAATATATTCATTAAAAAAAGACTAAACACCTAAGCTTCAATAGTGGTTATCTCCAGGAGGTAGGATTACAAGTAATCTTTATTTTCTCCTTTCTGCTTGCCTGTACTTTCTACCCTGAATATATTTCTTTTATAAAAAGGAAATCAAGTTGCTCTTTTTAAAAACAATTCTACCACAAACAAATAGGGTTTATCTAAGAAGTACAATAACTGAAATTTTATTAATATAATACATCATATTAATAGAGTAAAAAGCATATGGAAAACTCAAAACATACCCATTTTTCACCTGTGCAAAGATTTTCATTTTAGTGATAACACTCAAGGCTCATAATGCTGTCACTGAGATAGGAACTGTTATACACTATGGGTAGAAAGCAATTTGGCAGTGGGTATTAAGACCTATAAAATTGTTTATACTCTTGGATTTAATTCTATTTCCAGGAACTTACCCTAAGCAAATAATCAGAGAAATGGACACAGATTTACATATACAATGGATTCATAGCCATATTATTGATAACAGTGAAAAATCAGAAACAACTATCAGATAATTGGAAATGGTTAAACAAACGGTTCATTATATGCCACCCTAATGTCCTTTGACCTCATCCAGGTGTATACAAATGTGTCATGTTTACTACAATACCATATACGTTTGCTATAACACTATATACTATTACTATATGCTATAATATCATATACTATAACACTATATGTGTTATGTATATGCTATCACATGTTTACCATAATACTAATCTATAAATCCTCACTGGCTTGATTATCAGCAAGTCTAGACTTTTCCAGGAATACCTCCCCCAAATATCTTTTTCTTGATTCTGCGATGGAGGGAAGAGGAGACCGAGGAGGAAGATGGCCGTGGAATTGAACCCCACAGCCCCTCTGCTCTTCACTTCGCTTTCCTTATCTGCAGCCACAGCTCTCATGTGGCTGTCCTTGCTTCTGCTGGCCTCTTCAGGAAGGCCAACTCCTGGCATTCATCTCCGGCTAAGAAAATAGCTCCTTCACTTCCAGTAAAAAACTGCTTTAAGAGCTCTCCACAGAAGAGTTCATGGGCCCCCAGGGACATGATTCTTCCCTAGACACCAGAACACACCAGTGCAAGAGGCTCGGGCTAGGGACCCATCAAGGTATTGTCCCTGGAGCCATGCTCTCTCTGACATCCCAGCCAGTGCACTCTGGCCAACCTCCACACGTCTTCCGTTGGAGTGATTTCACTTAAGTCTCTTGGGTACCTGCCTCCAGTGTGGCTTCCTCTAGGAATCCAGTCCATTCTACAGCCTAACTTCATTGATGGGTCTCGTTCTGCTTTCTGCCCAGAGGCAACGCAAGCATGTAGCTGGGAGTCTTTTTCACTGTCTCTAATTGTCCATGACAACTAGGAAGTTCCCTCACACATCTGTTACTGATGGAAGCTGGTCTCAGATCACACGGAGACCTCAATGGGCAATACTCCCCTCTCCACAAGCCTGGCCCATCTTTCTACCACCTTTTGAATCAGATTTTCAAAACTGAGTTTTTCTATTTTGTGTGAAATATGCCATTCACACGCCTATGTGTACATCTCTAAGTAATCAAAAAATTTTTTATTGTAAATAGCTTCTCTGAGACATAGAACAACCCAAACCTCTACTATACTCCATTAAGAACAAATAACCAAGAGAATATTTATTCATCCATTTAACAAATATTACTTTTTACTCACAATGTAGATATTGTAAGGGTTACTAAAATGAATAAAATGTTGACCCCTGCTTTGATGTACAGAAAAAATAAGTGAGCAAAAATAATTGTGATACCATATGAATTAAATGTGATAAGAGTGGAACAAATTATGAAATATGGTAGTTCATTGAAGGAAAAAAGAATTTCAAAACAATGATCAGAAAAAGCTTTACAGGGGGCCCAGCATTAAAATAAGTGTAAATAGAAAAGTTTCAAGAGTAGGCTGTGAGGAGGTTGGGTTTTAATTTTTGGCTTTTTTTTTTTTTTTTTTAAGCAACCTAAAGGCTTATGCACTATATTTTGTTAAAATGTGGTTCTGGGTTTTATTAATCGGGACTTTTGGCTGCAAATCTTAGAAATCCAACTTGAACTTTTTCAAGCTTAGGGAAAAAAAGGACTTTATTGATTTTTTTGGAAGAATACTGAAGATATGTCAGGTGATTGCAGGAAGGGTTAAGGACAGAGCTGTATTATGATTGGTCCAGTTTTTTATCAAGTAACCATCCCTGAACCAATCAACAGAAGCTGAGTGTGTGGACATGTTTTATAAAATGGCAGCCCCCAGAGAGCCACAAGGTTGAAATAAAGGAAATAGAGTTTACAAAAGGAGAGATAAAGCCATAAAGCCCTGCATGCTCAATTGTGTAAAACCGTAGTTCTTTATCTTATAAGAAAGACTTCTTTCTGAGAATTATTCAGTATCACATAAAGATGGCTGGGCTGCCATCTCTGTTTCTATTTCAGGTTTACATGCATAAAAATCAGCAGAACAACATGTACTGTAAGGGGGAAAAAAGAACACCTCTAAGCATTGCCAATAATCCTAAGAGAAATCCCAGATACAAATTTCTCAGGGATCACCAAAAATATAGGCTTTGATGTGATCAATTTCATGCAACAACAGTTAAAACAAACAGATACTCAGACCTACTTTAATTTCTCTAGTTTTATAATCAGGTCATGAAAAATGCAAGTTTCACACTGGCCTTTTCACTGGACGTCTGAACAAGTTAAGCAAAATTTTATTTAACATCCGTTTCACCTGGTTACATCTAAAGACAACTGCCCTATCTCTTAGCGTTTCATTGTTCCCGGGCTGCAACCTCAGATAACGAAGATGCTCAGTGAGAAAGACTGATTAGCTGGGGGTCTTGAGACCCTCCAGAAGACTCTGTGCCTATTGATGTTCACTTTTATACAGTAAGAGGGCCATTAAAAGGTGTACCTATTAGGGAACAGCAGGCTTTGCTCTGATGAATATCAGCATGGTGTATAGGCATATTCATGGTCACAACTAGTGCTCCCCTGAGTTTTCTTGAGATAATTAAAGGGCTGGAGGCTCAGCACACAGCACCACAAACAACTCTCAGATTGTTCCCTGAGGCCTCCATGTAGAGTTGCCAGATATAACAAATAAAAGTACAGGACATCCAGTTAAAGTTGAATTTCAGATGAACAAGGAATTCTTTCAGTAGAAGTATATCTCATCCAATATTTGAGATATACTTCTACTAAAAAATTAGTTGTTATCTGAAATTCAACAATAGCTGGGCATCCTCTATTTTATCCGGCAACCCCATCCTCTTTGGTATTGCCTTGAGTCCTCTTCCCTAAAAGATTTCAGCCTAAACAGCTTCAAAGAATTAATTTCATCAAACTTTTTATCCAAACCCCATATGAGCTTTTTACTTCCGCCATTTTGTGGTCACCAAACTCTGAATGCAGAGAAGACTCAAGGGATAATAGAAAAGAGGGAGAAAAATAAGTAAATAAATACATTGATTTTCTCTTTCAAATAATTCCTTTTCCCCCCATACCAGTCAACCCCCAAAATAAAGTACTAACAGTGCTGCCAATGGTTCCTTGGGTAAGGCCAATTATAGACAGTTTTCAGTACAGTGGAAATCTCCTATAGAAGCATGCTATTGTTACTTCCTGAAATACCTTATGGAGCATGCTGGCAACGTCAAAAGCACCTTTGCCAGGATGCATGAGGCCCAATGCAGAGAAATGCTACTGCCCCAGCAGTTCCCTGTCCATATATCATAAGCATGTGCACATCCTTCCAATAGCCCTGCCGCAAGGGAAGGAGGAGGCCATGCATCACCTCTCAAATCCAGAATTTATATTTAAACCTACCCTTGCAATGTCAGGTCTGGGAGGTCCTTGTAGGAAACACAAATCGTAAAATACATGAAGAATGAACATGAAAACCGTAACTCTTCCTTCAACTCAATGCCTCTACTGTCACTTCTGTTTGAAAATTTTTACTAGGTTTTGTTGAAATCGGGGTATATGTGGAGAAGTAAGATGGTTACAGTTAGCCAAGAAAAATAATATAATTCTAGAATTGGGGGACAAAAGCATTTCACCAATGGCCTTAGCAAATAGAGTTTAAAAACAAACCCCCAGGACACATTTGTTATGTGGCCACAAATCTGATTGCTGGGGTGACTCTGAAGGCTGATAAATGAAAAGAATGAATCAGGCATTTATCCTGCCCTTCCTGTACTTTATGGTGACACTTCCTGTGCTTCAGAGTAATCAAATAATGAGGGAAATTTCTTTTTTATGGGAAAATTTCCATTAATAAAGGCAAAAGAAGTGATAGAACTAGAAAATCACCTTTTGTAAGCTCTTAAATGAAATAATAGATTTAGACAATAATCATCAAGGAACAGGAACTTTATAATGGAGGGATGAGGCTGACACACCTGTCCCCACTCATTGATCTTAACATCACTTCAAGTGGGACAACCAGACCTCATGGCTTCATGACATAAATCAACAGGAAAAACAGAGCACCACCCAGGAAAGAGTCTTGCCTAAAAATTGAACTTGAATCTAATTGATCCTCTAGGTCATATCATCCTCTCTACCTTTGTGTATGTTTGAAGTTTTTCATGAAAAAAAGTTTTAAAAAACAGGGATTCAAAATGTTCATGGAACCTTTGCTTTGACCTTTGTTTTAAATCCTTCTAAGATGCATTATTAGTTCCCTTTCCAGCCCAAGTACATTCACCATCCTGAACACAGCTGAGTCTTTCTTTGATGACCGAGGTCATCATTTCAGGCTTATTATAATAAACTTCAAGTAGGAGTTTCCATAGCTACTGATTTAAATCATGTAAAGGAGATTGAACTGAATCTATACTAATCCCAGCATATTTATTCATCGATCACAAATAGTTTTCAGGATCTTTTCATGTATTAAGCATGGCTGCCATCAATTGTCTTGATATTTGACCTGCTTCTGATGGAATTTAAAAAAAATACTGAAAACCACAGCGAGTCGGGGTAGGAACTGGGACCATTTAAAACATTCTGGTTAATTGGGTTCTGGTTACAGGAGGTTTACCTTACACAACAGAATTTATGGCAGAGGATGGGGGAGCTTGGTAATGACAACATTCTGGAAGGGTGCTGCTTACCTACTCTTCCCCTTCTGCGTGCCAGTCTCTTGGATGAGATAGGTTCAGCTGTCTGTGTGTCGTCAAACCAGGTGAGCTTACCTTGCAACTCCATGGAGATGACTAAGCGCATTGAGAATGACTGAACTCTCTTCACACACAAATCTAAAGGAAAGAGAGTAGGGTTCTGAAAGAAACATTTTGTTCTTTCTTATGGAAAAAATTGCTGAAAACTCTTAGCCGTTGAGGGCAGGGGACTGTGCTTGTAGTATCGCCTGAACTGCCCTTTTTCCTCCATCTTCACCCTCCTATTCTTATTCTGCCCTGGTCTACAGTGGAGTAGCTGCACTTCTCCTCGGTGGCCTTTTGTTAAATCTCTCTTAATGCACTTCAGAGCTCACTCTACGCATTCTCATTATCAATCATTTTGCTCAGGATACTTTGCTTCCTGCCAAGATCCTCTGTAATGTACCGGCTGCCTACCTTCTGTGTAAACCCCCGGAATACATTGTTTGTCTCTCCATTCCTGACGTGTTGTTGTGATGTGTTGCCTGTCTACTCTGAGCTCCTGGTGGGCTGTGCTGGATTTTTTGTCTGCGTGTGGCATGGGAAAGGGAAGGGTTTGTTTGTTTGTTATTTTTATTTTTGTTTTTATTTTAAATTGTGGGAAGGATAACTTCCTGATTGGAGTCCTTCCTGAAAACTGACTTTTTTCTTCCTTAGTTTATTTCTGATCCAATGCCGTTAGTACCGAACACAACCATCTCCCCTCTGGCTGCCCTGTGGGGAGGTGTGTGTTTCTTATCGTGCCATGCCCAAAATTGAATAGGCTTCAATAGCGACCTTCTTGAGGTTAGCTTTGCTTTCTCAAATTCCACAAATTACTGAAACTTTGGTTATGGGTAGAAATAGGGATCAAGGCTCTAAGAAAGAAAAGGAAATTCTACAAAACTCAGAGCTGAGTTGAATAGAAAAGAATCCCTGTCACTCTCATCCTTGCCCTTTTCTGATAAGAGTAAAATGAAGATCTCTTGCCTCTTTCTTCCTTAAATACTCCCTTTCTCCCCCAATCCAACCCCATTTCCTAGACACAATAAAACTCAAAGATCAAGACCACCAAGCATCTGCTACTCAAGAGGCACAATAGGTAGAAGACTCAAGTTAAAGTCCTGTCCAAAAATGTCATCGCCTAAAAAGGATATGGTAAATTCGGAGGGAAGAGATATAAGTGCTAATGGGTACTGATAGAGGGATGAGGGCAAAGACCAAGAGTCCAGGAGAATACCTGAAGACTGCCTAAGAAAGAAAATAATTGTGTTGCAGATAGAAGAGGACCAGAATCTATAAAAGAATGAAAGAGCCAGAGAATAAGAAAATGGGTCTAAAACCAGGGACAGTCAACAGCGGACTGACTGTATTGAGAGAAAAAGATGGGAATGGGAAGGCTGAACAAATAAAAGGAAAATCACCCAAATACACACCCGAGAAAGGTTCTTCCCCCTAATGACCCATGTCTCCTGCCAGAGGAAGAAAGGACATTCAGAAGAAATGGGAGAGACCATTCTCTTCCAGACGACAAAAGGGAGGCTAAAGATAAAACAGCTCAGCTCAGGATTTAAGGGTAGAAGCAGGGTGAACTAACCAGCATTTGTAATTGAAGGGGACAGAACCTAGAGGAGAGGCTGTGGCCAGAAGAGGAGAGAAATCTCTGCCATTACAGGTGCAGTAGGGCTGGGATTTAATGTTCTGAACTCGAGTGGGATGAACTGAATTAAAGCCGCTGTATCTGTGGGAGGCCCTCAGACCCTCTCAGTCTGGGCATCTTCAGTTCTACACCCAAGTTTTTGGGGTGTGCTGAGCTATGGTGGACAGAGTATGGGGTAGGGAGTTACCACTGAGGTGGAGGGAAACAGAGTGGGAACAAGATGGCCGAGACAGATAATTTTGAAGGAAAAAAATCTCTTCCTTGCCTTTCTAAAGAGAAATAATCCAAGGTTATCCAACACTATGATCTGTTTAAACCTAGAACTATGGCCAACATTCCTTTAACAAATAGCTACTGATCACCTGTCACATTCAACACCCCAGCAGTCAAAGTAGGGATCAAAAGAAAAGAATCAAGAAGGTGACATTGAAAGGAATGGACTGAAAGAAGAAATAATTTCCAAGTTGGAATATTAGTAGCCTTGGGTCATAAACAATATTGGACTATCATCTGTTCTAAATATAGATTCTATACATCCATGTATCTAGCCAAGAATCCAACAAATGAGCATGCCAAACATCTACTATATGCCGAGATTTGTACCAGATGGTGGAACTAGAAAGAGTCAGACATGAAGCCTGACATGAATAGTTCTGCCCAGTAGGGAACAAAGGAAAAAATTTTAAAAATCAACATTAAGTGTAATTATCAATAAAGTGTAAAAATCAACATAAGTGTAACATAGCACAAATTAGATAGATGCCCAAGGTACTACGAGAGCCCTGGGATGCTAACACTTTACCTCTACATGGTAAAAGGGGAGGGAAGCATTTTCCAGTCAGAGGGAACAGCATGTGCAAAGACAAGGACAAGAGAAACAGCATGGTATATTCATGAAGGGGCAAGTAGTTCCCGGAGTCCTAGAAACACAGGAGAAATTGGAAGATTAAATAAGAGCAGAGTTTCTCAACATCAGCACTATAGACATTTGAGACTGTATACTTCTTTGTTGTGGAGGCTGTCCTATGCATTGTAGGATGTTTAGCAGTATCTCTGGCCTCTACCCAATAGATGCTAGAAACACACACACACACCCATAGTGACAATCAAAAATGTCTGCAGACGTTGTCTAATGTCCCACGCCAGGCAATGTTGACAAACTGACCATTGCTTATGGTTGAAAATCACTAGAATAGAGAGGTAGAAATGGGTCAATTTATGAATGGCTTTGCATGGGATTTGGGCATTTTCTTCTAAGCACTGTAAATCATGGACGGAATTGACATGATCAGGTATGTCCTTGAAACGTATCACTTTTGTACGGAGGATCTGCAGAGGGACAAAATTGGACTAAGGAACCCAGCTAGGAGGAGGCTACTGCAATAGTCCAGGCAAGGGGGGATGCAAGCCTGAACTGAGGCAATGGCACTGAGGCAGAGAAATGAGGGCAGAAGGTAGAACAGAGATGATAAAATGGTGTCATGTCCTCCTCCCTGCCCTCTCTGTCAAAATAATAACCAAAGAGCAAACAAACTAAATCTTAAAACGATTATAACTGGTAAGTAGATTTATAGTGTGGTGATGGAAAAATGAATACTTCATGAAGCTATCCTGAGAAAACATTACCATTTTTTCAAAAATCATTTCACATTAAAATTAATACATTCATTTATTTAACAACAACACTATTAACTTCTGGGCTACCAGGAAATAGGAGAAACTATAGGTAAACATATGTAGGGTTACGTGTATGAAACGAAACCATGAGACTTGCTGGGTTGGTGGCCTGTGAGATTGGAAGAGACCTCAATCTTCTCTCTCTTACCACTGCTTTAGAACCTTACCCCATCCCAAGGAGGAGAGAAAAATAAAACTTCAGGCAAACAACAGTGAATTTTTCAAGGAGATGCTCTTTCTTGTACACACCCAAGCACATTCTGTTTGTGAACTTACATAGCACCATTTGTCCAATGATCTCAAAGTGTCAAAGCATTCCAGAAACCAATTAATTGTGTTTCCCCTGACAGCACTCTTACAAGAGAAAATTAAAACGCTTTTTTGGGGATGACTGTCAGATCATGACATAACAGATATAGCAC